>NC_141541.1:85920000-86150000 GCF_021556685.1 Rattus norvegicus
GTGGTCGGCTGTTAACTCTGCTTGGTGCTCCTACAGCACCTTCAAAGCAAGATGGTTTATTCTAACTGCCAGGCCTCGGAGGTGCGTGCCTGCCTGTAATCCCAGCAGCCGGCAGATGGAGGCAGGGGACTCAGAGTTCAAAGTCATCCATAGATACCCGGAGAGTTCAAGCACAGCCTAGGGTGCATCAGACCCCGCCTCAAAAATAAGTAAATAAACACTTATTCCTTCAGACTTTTCCCATTCTCAGATCCAACCTACAGAATCTGAATGGTCTCCGACTTACCCAGAATATTAAAAGGTCGAGAGCAGGAAGAGAGAGAGCAGAAGTTGCCAGGGTAACAGGATTAAGCCTGGTGGACCAAGAGTAGCCATGTCTCCCCTCCCCCCTCTCTCACTTCATCATGCTACTCCTAGAGCCCTGCAGGAATTCTCAGTGGGGCCAGGGGTCAGGGGTGGGGATGAGGAGAGCTGCTGGGCTTTACTCCAACAATATCTAGCATACCTGGGTGCTTTGATGCTATTAGAAAGGTGAGTAACCCTTTCTCCCCCTTGCAAAGTGCCGTTCAGTGAGCCATGTCGAGAGTCAACTCACTGCAAGTTATCATCATATTAACACCAGACAACTTTTCCCTTCTGAGACATTGAGAAAATAAAGCTTGTCTCTCTTGTGTGGAAGATTTGAAAGGGGGAAACACCTCAGAACTCTAGAGCTTTACTTTATGGGTCCGGTTACTTTTTCTCCACTGAATGTTCTCCAAGCAAACGAGACAAGATGCTTATTGCAGATGCTGAGATGGATTAAGAATCGATATCTGGGAAGGATTGGGACAGGGATGGATTAGGCAAAGGGGAAAGTCAATATGCCTCAGGCAGGCCACTCCGGGCTTGACAGCTCCCACTGGGTGAAAGAACTTCATTTTCCTCCCAGCCTTCATCTGAGTCACTGAAGGTGGGCTCTTGGGTGTTAAGAGGCACAGGAAATGACACCAATGATCCTCTAGCTGTGGCCACACTCCCCATGGCTGGCTGGCAAGGATGAGAGGCACCATGGATTTCTACCGCACTGCTAAGAACTGAGGTCCTGGGGCACAACCCCGTCACTCCCATCAAAAGCATTACCATTCCCAGCCAGAGTCATTCAGCAGTCCCAAAACCCTTTTAAAAACACAAGGAAGTGAGCTCCGGGAGTCTTGCTGTGGGCTTGTTCCCATGTTTATTAAATCTAGTTTTATCAGGCAAGGTTTCCATCTGGTCCTTGGCCTGAAACTTCGGCCCTCCCTGGCTGGTGGTCCCTATGATAAAAGGCAGCACTGGTGGGGTGGCAGCAGAGCAAACTTACAGGCTGAACTCCAGAAACCAGGGCGGTTTCTGGCTTGCAGGGTAGCTGGACCCTAAGTTCCAGCCAGCATGGGCAAGTGCGCTCCAGTTGTTATGTGAACGGCACACTTCGCATGCCCCATTCTTATTGTGTCTGCCCGAGGAAAAGCAACCACAGTAGCCAAGAAGCATGAGAAGCCCTCCTGAGCCAAGCTTCCCCTCCGAGTTTCTTCCCCTCTCTAGAATGTTCATCCTTATCAGGCAGCTACGAGCTGGCACTGTCCTTGCTTGCCAGGGGACTTACACTGAAGATAATCGTTGTCGAGCATGTGTGGGTTCTGACAGCCTGCAGGAGACCAGGGTTTGTTTTTGCCCCTCTATCTGTGCATGTCAATTCTTGGGACCGATTACTGGTTCCAGACAATTGCCAAGGTCAAGAAAGTCACTAGTAGTTCTATGCTCTAACTCAGCACTCCAGCCCAATGCTCAGGTTTAGTGAAGACCCTAAAGTTTGATTCGGTTCTAGTTCTGATCTTGACCTTTTCAGCTGTGCATCTTTAAACAAGTCTCTTTCCTACATGTGTTATTCACTTAAAATTCCAGGTCCTGGAGGTATGAGGCTCATGTCAAGGGGACACTTCTGGCCCTGTATTCACAGCCATGAATCAATCACCTTCGAGAAAAAGTTAAGATTTGAATCACCTATTTAACGATGGTCAGATGCTCGGACAATGTCCCAGTGTTTGTAACAAGGGGGAAATCGGTGTGAAACTCTGGCTGTAAAGTTGTACCAGACAGAGATGATTCCTCTCTGTAAGCCAACCAAGAGTTTACTTAAAACAGACAAGTCAGTTTTGCTCCTTCAAAGACTCATTCAAAAAAAGCAAACCCTAAAGGAGCAAGCCACAAGGATGGCCACACTTGTGTTCTACTGGGAGACACTGCCCCCTGCTGGCCACTTTCTGCCATGCAGTCGCCTTCAGGAGTCAGCTTCCAAAATGATAACACTACCTTCCTAGTCCTGTGTCTGATCTGGAATTGCATTTATCTGGGAAGAAATGCCCCAGGATATTTATATAGGAGGGGTGCTGTAAGCATCACACACAAAGTATCATCCAGACATGGGAAGACTGAGGAGACAACGTTAGAAAAGTAGATAAATTGTACCTACACTAAAAATACCAAATTTCCTTTAAAACCTACTTCGAAATGTAGTGGTAAGTATATGCTTAGAGGAAATTAAAGTCAGGATATGAGAGAGAGAGAAAGAGAGAGAGAGAGGGAGAGAGAGCAAGAGGGAGAGAGAGAGAGAGAGAGAGAAAGAGAGAGAGAGAGAGAGAGTGTGTCAGGGATACAGAAAAAGATGCCAAACGTGAAAAGCAGAAAGCGGCACCAGCTAAAGCAGGAGGTGAGATCTGGAGAAGAGAGGGGGATCGTCCACTTCCACAAACCAAATCCACCGGGCCCCCAACACAGTAAACACACCTGAGGATGTCTCCTTGGCTGTTTGCTAGGCGACACATCTCCTCCAATTGGCTAAAGCACACTTAAGGGGGTGTAGAGAGCTCCGCCAGGCCCTACCCTGGGGGGCAACGATCCTCCATCCTGCAAACCAGACTTTGGAGGCCACACTACAAAGGCAAAGCTTATCTTTATCCTTTAAGGATGTTTAAGGCAAGTCACACCGTGTGCTGCAGTGCCTGTGAGGACTAGAAGTTAGGAGGATTCCTGACGGGGAGTCAGATAGGGAGAGGAGCCTCAGAGAAGGATGGCCAGCTTCTAGCTTCTTCTTCACACCCTACCATGACAAATGCCAAAAGGCTTAAAACAAAGGCCTAGAGGGATTTTTTTTCCTCCCACCAGTAGTCCCACAAGTAGAAGGCTTTGGCATGTAAACACCAAAGTTGTGGATGGGCCTGGCTTCCCTGTCTTGATTCAATGGGACCAACCCTAACTTAGCAGAGGAAGACCCTCTTTCTGGCTCCCAAGTCTGCCTTCAGCTCTGCAGGGTGTCTTCATCTCCATTTGCCTTGCCCTCTGTGTGCACTCGCTCACATGTGTGTGCGTGCATGTGTGCATGCATGTGTGAGTCTGTTAAAGCTTTTCTTAGCTGGCTGATTCTAATCTTCTCTATCTGATATTTTCCCTGCTGATATCTGCTGAACTCTATGTTTTTCCTGCCTTTTGATTCTTTAACCGTCAGAGAGAACAAACCAAATCGAATACCCCTAGCTTGTAACCTCCACTTGAGACTTCTTTCAAGGTCTCTATAAACCAAGCCGAGGGTGTGTTGAGGTGACTCGAATGTTGAAAGTCTTGACTGCTCTTCCAGAGGACTCAGGTTTGATTCTGACTCCTACACAGAGGCTCGAAGCTGTCTGTAACTCCAGCCCTGGAACAGTACGGGGGATTCTTCCCTCTACTGAGGAAGGTAGTCTCGGGTACAAGGTAGCCATGGTATTTACACTGAGCTGCAGCCCTGGCTCTGAGGATACCCCCTGGATGAACTCTAGAACAGCGACAGAGGATCTGCAGCATATTCAACTCACAGAAGATGGCTTAGTGGGCACTTGCGCCCAGCCTGATGGCCTGAGTTTGAATCCCAGGACCCACATCAAGGAAGGAGAGAACCAACTCTTGAAATGTCCTCTGGCTTCCACACCCTCTAAGTGGCACAGACATGCTGACATACTTACACACACACACACACACACACACACACACACAATGAATAAAATAAACTTAGTCAATTCAGTCTGGGTGTGCTTAAGGCAGACAGAATAAACTAACTTTGGGTAGAAGTCATGGGAACACCATTTGGCTCCTGGCTCTTCTGCTTATGAAAGTCCTCTAGCCTCCCAGAACTTGTTTCCTTTATCCATAAAATGTGAAAAGTGCTTCCCTTGAGGAAAAAAATGTGCAGATCAAATGAAATAATGTCTATCAAGACACGGTAAGTTCTTCTCAGGTATTCTAAAAAAGTATGGAATCAGAGAAAAACACTCAAAGCAAATACTCCTCAGGAATATGGGGAATGAAGAGCCTGAAGGGCAGAACCATCAAATGGCACCACCCTGCCCCCTGCTGGGCATTCGTGAAAGTACACTCAGGAGCCAAGGGAGAAGAGAGGATACAAGTCCCCAGCAAACAGGACTATTAGACATAATAGGCAAGTTTCCTCGGTGGTTCCCAATGCTAATTTACAAGTCATCCTATTCATTCCACGTTTGAACAGGTTGTTTGCAGATTGGTTTCAAACTGCCGCGAAAGAAAACTGTCTGTGGCCTTCCATACAGGAGCTGCCGGAAAGCGATCAAATAAAATTGCTTCTAGGTACAACTGGCAAAGCTTTGGGTGTGTCCCCAGACAAGCCTTCACTGTATGTTGTTTGTTTGTGTGTAAGACGGGGATGAGGGGGAGACAGAAGCAGAGACAGAGACAGAGACAGAGACAGAGACAGAGACAGAGAGAGAGAGAGAGAGATTTGGGTCCTGGACTAGTACATTATCTCCAGGTTCTAGGCCAAACTGGCTCGCAAGTGAATATTTGACCCTGCAAAGAAGGCATTGACACAGACAGGCATGAATCAAACTGTCTCCCACTTACATGTTTTCCTGGATCTCTAGGGTGAGCACTCCCACACAAGACTAGGTGATTTCTCATTTAGGATGCTGAAAACCACTCAGAATTAATTTTCACCCTGGAAGCAATCTTCTGATTTTGCATTTAAAAAAAAACAACTTGAATAAGAGACTCAGAAAAGTTCATCCCAGTATGATGTTGTCTTTGTTTTCATTTCTGCCCCATCATGAAGGTGGCTTAGTTCGGACTTTGTCCTTCCATACCTCAAGACTAGCATGAATAAAGGACCTTCAACTAAACTTGTAGAAGGCACAAGGTCCTGTGTGCACAGATAAGCACCAGGGAACCAGGAATGCTAAACATGCGGGCTTGTCTCCTTGATGGAAGAAATAAAATTCCTGCTTTCCACCCAGAAAGCCGGGAGTGGATGCTGTTAGTGACTTGGTAACCTTTGCTATCTGTGGGGTCAGAGCTCCTCTAAGTCTGCCAGAATGTCTATCCCTGACTCTCCCTCCCCAGACCTTTATCTTAATCTCCCAGTTAATAGAACCCATCCTTGGGGAAGATGTCATGTGTATTTTATAGCCTGCTAACTTCCATGCTGTCTTGGTCAGAGAGCCAGATCCTAGGCCTTGAAACTATAGAATCCACCTTCACAGTCGCATGTGCTTTGCAAAAGAGTTTCTGTGTAGTCACAACTTAAGCTTTGCTGTGTACCTGGAATTGGAATGATTGTTGCCTGGGAACTTTTTTCCCAAATCGTACTGTGTTTAAATATGCTAACAGTAAACTGCCTGGCAGAGACTCCCAACCAGGCAGGCATTGAACCAGGCAGGCTTTGAACCAGGCAGGCTGACGGGGTCTCACCTCTTTGCTGATTATAACCCCCAGCCACCAGCCATGATGTCTACAGGGATTCCCACATAAACGCATTCCATCTTGCTTTCTGTTTGTTTGTTTGTTTGTTTTGCTTCATCTGTTTAAAAACTATGACTTAGTATTTTTTGTATGACTGTTAGGGTAATAAACAACATATTTAAATAGTTTAATATGTAAACAATTCATAAGGGTTTCATTAATATCAGTGTCTTATCTCTTCCGCACCTCCAAAATGTTTGCAGGGCATAAAAACACAGTAAGAAATATGATGCAATGTAAAAAAGTAATAATAATAAAACAAAAGATTAAAAATGTCATGTGTTGCCTGGCAGGTAGGTTGACTCTGAGGGCAGTGGGCCCCAAATGTCGCTGATAGTAGGATTGTTGTATTTTTATCCTAAGTAAAACCAGTAAAATAGTGATGGTTTGTTACTATAAACCAACCACAGGACAGCAGAGCTCAGACTCTGGTCCAGTGACATGACAAGCATCACACAGCATACATGTCACCTACACAGAGCTGTGAAAAAGTGAGTGTCCCAAACCAGGCTTTACATTGCTCTGCAGAAGTCATGGTGTGCACGGTAGTCATGTACTGGCTGGGTTTGTGTGTCAACTTGATACAAGCTGGAGTTATCACAGAGAAAGGAGCCGTCATTGAGGAAATGCCTCCAAGAGATCCAGCTGTAAGGCATTTTCTCAACTAGTGATCAAAGGGGGAGAACCCAGTCCATTATGGGTGGTGCCATCCCTGGGCTGGTGGACTTGGGTTCTATAAGAGAGCGGGTTGAGCAAGCCAGGGGAAGCAAGCCAGTAACATCCCTCCAAGGCCTTTGTATCAGCTCCTGCTTCCTGACCTGCTGGAGTTCCAGTCCTGACTCCCTTTGGTGATGAACAGCACTGTGGAAGTGTAAGCTGAATAAACCCTTTCCTCCCCAACCTGCTTCTTGGTCGTGATGTTTTGTGCAGGAGCAGAAACCCTGACTGAGACGAGTCACTTCAGACTAACTTACAGATGAATTTTGCTTCGGTGCAAGGGAAATCACTGGGCTTGATCCCAATATGGTGGTTTGTAAGATTAAACAATTTGATCTTCCCAGGGGCTCAGTTACAGCAAGAGAAGAAAATAGCTTTATTGTTATCAAAATAGTACAGACTTTACCAAAACACACATGAGATCCCAGCCCTTGGGGGTGGCTGTAGCAGGAGGATTTTGAGTTGCAGGCCAGCCTGGGCTAAAATATAGCAAGACTTGTCTCAAAAGTAAAACAAAACAAAAGTATCTCTCTTTACATTTACTTACTCTGACAGACGTAAAGGGCTACAGACAGAAATGGTGCTAAAATATTGCCTAGATACAGCAGCACAAACAACTACCACATCTGACATGAGGCTAACTCACTGTCACTACGTGCTTCGCTGACTGGAGGGAGGCAGCCTTCGAAGTTGGGTCAGTGGCACCATCAGAAGAGCCTGTTTTTGAAGAGGCTCTTTCCTGAAAGGCAAGAACAAACTCATCAGTCACATTTACTTCATCGCTCTCAGTGTTGAGCTGGTAAGAAATCATCTATGTGATCTCAGTTCCACTGCCCATCACAGAATTCCAGCCCTCGAAGCTCTGGAGATGTTGGTTCCCCCCTGGCTCAATGAAGAAGCACAGAAGCATGGAATCCAGGGGGATTGGCTTGTCCTGTGATGCCCTACCTAGGATGCCTATAAATGCTGTCAGAGGGAACAGGAATCGTTCTCTACTGTGACTGGGGAGAGCAGCCCATCACTGTCTTGACTAACACAGTGATTCGTGTTGGGCCTTGGACAGGGAAACCTTACCCTTCATCAGCTTCTTTACCTGGCTTGTTTTTCTTTATCCTGGTTTGTGGTTAAGAGAAAGAGGGCTTCAACAATATTGCTGAGTAAGACTTCTGCTTTCCTGAATTCTAAATGTCCGCCCTGAGCTTTTGATATACAGTCTCTCCTAGAAAATTAACAAACTGAGCAATCTAGCCATGAAAAGTGGACATTGAGGAGAGACAAGAGCCAAAGCGGCAGAGCCATCTCTTGGGTTTGAGGGTACCTCATGCCATGTGGTCAGTTCTTAGACTTGGAAATGTAGCTGCAAGCAATCTTGGAAAGGACTCCAAGGAAGAATACCTTTAGAGAGCCTGTGGTCCCAACTTCACTTCTGTTCTGCCAGTATAGCATAGGAACAAAACTGAGCAAGGACAAGTAAGCTTCCTGTTCTCAAGAAGGCCATAGATTCCTGGGAGCCAAGCATGTGTTGGATTGACTAAGACTTCCCCACCACCACCTGGGTCTGTTGCCTGCAGTAAGAAAGAGCCCAACATATCTCTTCTCTCCCCCCTCTCTTCTCCCTCCCCCCACACACACCATACATAGAAAATAGAAAACAGAACCCAGGATCAAAGCATCTCATTGCAAAAGAAAACTTGCCCTGGAGCTATCAGACAATAACCTGTGCCTGTCATGTCTTTGCCCTGGTCTGTTACCAAGTATCTGTTGTGTAAAGACTACACAGTGTGCAGGTATTTGGAGGATCTCTTTACAATGTTACTAGACATAAATCAGAACCATAGAGCAGGCTAGGATCTTCCCTCCTCTTTTCTGTTAGCTCTGGTGCAAGCTAAGGGGAGGGCACTTCTCTCCCAGCTCTCCGTCTGCTTTTCTACCACAAACCACCTAGAGAGATGCAAAGTCAACTGAAGAGAAGTGGCTATGAGCAAGAAGCCCGTGCCCGTGGCTCAGAAGGTAGGCTGGCTGGGTTTCCTTGGGTAACGTGCACAGCATGGAGGGAAACATGGCCCCAGCTTCTAGCTGGTTTGCTACCCAAGATGGCTGACATGGGGTAAGAGAACCAGCAAGCCTCTGAGGATGGGAGCCTCAGAGGTCTTAGTAGAGCAAGGGGAGGAGCCAGATTCCTGATGGAGGGCTGGGGTATGAGGAGGCCCTGGAAGGTTTTCCAGAGTCACTCAGACTGTCTGACTGCCACACACGAAACTTCTATAACCAGTCAGAGCTCTGAAAATGAGCAGAAGCCACTGGAGCGCGTGCACAGAGCACTAGTGAGGGAAGACACGAGCTTTCTGCTGCCTCTCTCTTCCAAAACTGAATGCCTAAGAGCCTCGGGCTGGAGAAGACGGAACAAACTGTCAAGGCAGGGCACAGGGCCCACTACAGAGCTGGATGCCATCCAGGTGATGAGAAAGAGGAGAACTCTGCTTATTTTTTTAATATTTTTACTTTTTCTTTAAGATTTCATACAATTTTTTTATCATATTCTTTCCCCTCATCCCATATCCAGTATTTCATGGTCTTATTCTCCCTTTAAAAATCAAAACATGGAGTCTGATTTGTGATGACCAATTGTTGTAGTAAATATTAAAAAATTAATTCACCAACCCACGTTATTGCCACCTCCGGTGGGCCACATGGCGTCTGTGGGGTATTTTCATTCGGCAACACATCTCAACCTAATTTGCTAAGTTTCCAATTTCCACCCCATGGCGTCACCGGCTACTCTCTGGCCGCAGCATCGGCAGCCCTCTTACGACTCTGAACTCTGCTCACATTCCCAGTATCTACCCCTGTGGTTATAGTCACAACTCCCAGTAACCTGTTAAAATCAAAACTCAATAAGCTTGCAATTTATCAATTAGATTTGTATCAGTTAATTCTCACTCCACAAAACGCCCACGCAATAAGCCCACAACCAATTGATAATGATATAAACTGCCCACTAGATAAGACAAATTGTCCATAATAGTCCATCCCTTATAGGATTTTCATAACTACCTGTGGCCATTTAAGACCGCACAGATCGGTTTACCGGGAGCCCCAAACCCGAGGATCCTGGCCCGCAGCAGCTCTCTGCTCCCAGACCCCGTGGGAGAGAGACCTCACCGCCTGATCAGGTGGGCACTCCTGAGGCTGCAGAGCAGAAGAGACCACCAACACTGCACCCCTGCCCACATCCCTGGCCCAAGAGGAAACTGTATACGGCCTCTGGGTTCCCGCAGAGGAGGGCCCAGGAGCAGGAGGACCGCTGCACCTGAGACACCGCCATAATCTGAAGGAACAGACCGGATAAACAGTTCTCTGCACCCAAATCCCGTGGGAGGGAGAGCTAAACCTTCAGAGAGGCAGACAAGCCTGGGAAACCAGAAGAGACTGCACTCTGTGCACATCCAGACACCAGAGGAAAACACCAAACGCCATCTGGAACCCTGGTGCACAGAAGCTCCCGGAAAGGGCGGCGCAGATCTTCCTGGTTGCTGCCGCTGTGGAGAGCTCATAAGCAACACCCCGAGAGCAAACTTGAGCCTCGGGACCACAGGTAAGACCAACTTTTCTGCTGCAAGTGACCTGCCTGGAGAACTCAAGACACAGGCCCACAGGAACAGCTGAAGACCTGTAGAGAGGAAAAACTACACGCCCAAAAGCAGAACACTCTGTCCCCATAACTGGCTGAAAGAAAACAGGAAAACAGGTCTACAGCACTCCTGACACACAGGCTTATAGGACAGTCTAGCCACTGTCAGAAATAGCAGAACAAAGTAACACTAGAGATAATCTGATGGCGAGAGGCAAGCGCAGGAACCCAAGCAACAGAAACCAAGACTACATGGCACCATCGGAGCCCAATTCTCCCATCAAAACAAACATGGAATATCCAAACACACCAGAAAAGCAAGATCTAGTTTCAAAATCATATTTGATCATGATGCTGGAGGACTTCAAGAAAGACGTAAAGAACTCCCTTAGAGAACAAGTAGAAGCCTACAGAGAGGAATCGCAAAAATCCCTGAAAGAATTCCAGGAAAACACAATCAAACAGTTGAAGGAATTAAAAATGGAAATAGAAGCAATCAAGAAAGAACACATGGAAACAACCCTGGATATAGAAAACCAAAAGAAGAGACAAGGAGCTGTAGATACAAGCTTCACCAACAGAATACAAGAGATGGAAGAGAGAATCTCAGGAGCAGAAGATTCCATAGAAATCATTGACTCAACTGTCAAAGATAATGTAAAGCGGAAAAAGCTACTGGTCCAAAACATACAGGAAATCCAGGACTCAATGACAAGATCAAACCTAAGGATAATAGGTATAGAAGAGAGTGAAGACTCCCAGCTCAAAGGACCAGTAAATATCTTCAACAAAATCATAGAAGAAAACTTCCCTAACCTAAAAAAAGAGATACCCATAGGCATACAAGAAGCCTACAGAACTCCAAATAGATTGGACCAGAAAAGAAACACCTCCCGCCACATAATAGTCAAAACACCAAACGCACAAAATAAAGAAAGAATATTAAAAGCAGTAAGGGAAAAAGGTCAAGTAACATATAAAGGCAGACCTATCAGAATCACACCAGACTTTTCGCCAGAAACTATGAAGGCCAGAAGATCCTGGACTGATGTCATACAGACCCTAAGAGAACACAAATGCCAGCCCAGATTACTGTATCCTGCAAAACTCTCAATTAACATAGATGGAGAAACCAAGATATTCCATGACAAAACCAAATTTACACAATATCTTTCTACAAATCCAGCACTACAAAGGATAATAAATGGTAAAGCCCAACATAAGGAGGCAAGCTATACCCTAGAAGAAGCAAGAAACTAATCATCTTGGCAACAAAACAAAGAGAAGAAAAGCACACAAACATAACCTCACATCCAAATATGAATATAACAGGAAGCAATAATCACTATTCCTTAATATCTCTCAACATCAATGGCCTCAACTCCCCAATAAAAAGACATAGATTAACAAACTGGATATGCAACGAGGACCCTGCATTCTGCTGCTTACAGGAAACACACCTCAGAGACAAAGACAGACACTACCTCAGAGTGGAAGGCTGGAAATCAACTTTCCAAGCAAACGGTCGGAAGAAGCAAGCTGGAGTAGCCATTCTAATATCAAATAAAATCAATTTTCAACTAAAATTCATCAAAAAAGATAAGGAAGGACACTTCATATTCATCAAAGGAAAAATCCGCCAAGATGAACTCTCAATCCTAAATATCTATGCCCCAAATACAAGGGCACCTACATACGTAAAAGAAACCTTACTAAAGCTCAAAACACACATTGCACCTCACACAATAATAGTAGGAGACTTCAACACCCCACTGTCATCAATGGACAGATCATGGAAACAGAAATTAAACAGAGACGTAGACAGACTAAGAGAACTCATGAACCAAATGGACTTAACAGATATTTATAGAACATTCTATCCTAAAGCAAAAGGATATACCTTCTTCTCAGCTCCTCATGGTACTTTCTCCAAAATTGACCATATAATTGGTCAAAAAAACGGGCCTCAACAGGTACAGAAAGATAGAAATAATCCCATGCGTGCTATCGGACCACCACGGCCTAAAACTGGTCTTAAATAACAATAAGGGAAGAATGCCCACATATACATGGAAATTGAACAATGCTCTACTCAATGATAACCTGGTCAAGGAAGAAATAAAGAAAGAAATTAAAGACTTTTTAGAATTTAATGAAAATGAAGGTACAACATACCCAAACTTATGGGACACAATGAAAGCTGTGCTAAGAGGAAAACTCATAGCACTGAGTGCCTGCAGAAAGAAACAGGAAAGAGCATATGTCAGCAGCTTGACAGCACACCTAAAAGCTCTAGAACAAAAAGAAGCAAATACACCCAGGAGGAGTAGAAGGAAGGAAAAAATCAAACTCAGAGCTGAAATTAACCAAGTAGAAAACAAAAAGGACCATAGAAAGAATCAACAGAACCAAAAGTTGGTTCTTTGAGAAAATCAACAAGATAGATAAACCCTTAGCCAGACTAACGAGAGGACACACCAGTCAGAATGGCTAAGATCAAAAACTCAGGTGACAGCAGATGCTGGAGAGGATGTGGAGAAAGAGGAACACTCCTCCATTGTTGGTGGGGTTGCAGACTGATACAACCATTCTGGAAATCAGTCTGGAGGTTCCTCAGAAAATTGGACATTGAACTGCCTGAGGATCCAGCTATACCTCTCTTGGGCATATACCCAAAAGATGCCCCAACATATAAAAAAGACACGTGCTCCACTATGTTCATTGCAGCCTTATTTATAATAGCCAGAAGCTGGAAAGAACCCAGATGCCCTTCAACAGAGGAATGGATACAGAAAATGTGGTACATCTACACAATGGAATATTACTCAGCTATCAAAAACAATGACTTTATGAAATTCGTAGGCAAATGGTTGGAACTGGAAAATATCATCCTGAGTGAGCTAACCCAATCACAGAAAGACACACATGGTATGCACTCATTGATAAGTGGCTATTAGCCCAAATGTTTGAATTACCCTAGATGCCTAGAACAAATGAAACTCAAGACGGATGATCAAAATGTGAATGCTTCACTCCTTCTTTAAAAGGGGAACAAGAATACCCTTGGCAGGGAATAGAGAGGCAAAGATTAAAACAGAGACTGAAGGAACACCCATTCAGAGCCTGCCCCACAGGTGGCCCATACATATACAGCCACCCAATTAGACAAGATGGATGAAGCAAAGAAGTGCAGACCGACAGGAGCCGGATGTAGATCGCTCCTGAGAGACACAGCCAGAATACAGCAAATACAGAGGCGAATGCCAGCAGCAAACCACTGAACTGAGAACAGGACCCCCGTTGAAGGAATCAGAGAAAGAATTGGAAGAGCTTGAAGGGGCTCGAGACCCCATATGTACGACAATGTCAAGCAACCAGAGCCTCCAGGGACTAAGCCACTACCTAAAGACTATACATGGACTGACCCTGGACTCTGACCCCATAGGTAGCAATGAATATCCTAGTAAGAGCACCAGTGGAAGGGGAAGCCCTGGGTCCTGCTAAGACTGAACCCCCAGTGAACTAGACTGTTGCGGGGAGGGCAGCAATGGGGGAAGTATGGGGAGGGGAACACCCATAAGGAAGGGGAGGGGGGAGGGGAATGTTTGCCTGGAAACCGGGAAAGGGAATAACACTCGAAATGTATATAAGAAATACTCAAGTTAATAAAAAAAAAAAAAAAAAGAAAGAATCTTGGACTGAGAAGAAAGTAGAAAATGTTCTCTACCTTGGTCCTGGATAATAAGAAAAATTACCAGTTTAAAACTTATTGCTAATGTTTTTTTCATGAAAATTAGCTCCTGGTTTAAATGTTTTGAAATAAAATAATTCAGACCTTGAAAAAAAAAAAAGACCGCACGGATCTGGGTCGTCCTTCTCTGCCTCCATCTTGGTTCTCCTTCTCCTCCCCCTCTCTCCTCTCTCCAAAACTCTGTGCCCGCCTTACTTTTTCACTGCCCAATCACAGGCCTTGCCTTACTTCGTGCCTGCCCTCACTTGCATACAGACAACAATCCACTCCTGACCATGGAACCTGCCCTAGCATGTGACTGATATACCCAATGTCACTCCATTGGGGAAGAAAAAACAACTAATGTTTCCCCTTTCCTCTAGCTTCTTGACTAGGGGTGGAACTTGGTGCTGCCTTCAAAAGAGAACTTGTGCATTGTACTTTCCATTATAATTTTAGTTGTGTGAATTCTCCCCAGCTGTCTGAAATGTTTGTACCAATCCAGAGACTGCCTAAAAGGCAGCATGAGACTTCAGGGAATCTAACAGAAGTCAATGTCACCTGAAGACCAGCATTCTTCTGTGTGTATCCAGGTGGGATAAGGCTGATGCCCAACCTGGCTACAGAGGGTCACGGTCATTACAGAAATTATTAGCTCCCAAACCAAGTTTCCTTATTCACACTGCACTGTACATGGCTAACCATATGATTTAACCTATCATACAATGTGGGGCTCTGGTGCGGGTTGGGGGGAGGGGAGGGCTCTCCCACAGAGCTCTCTCTTGTTTGGCGAGGTGCATGGGTTCCAGCAAGGGTAGAGAGAACTAAGGCAGGGACAGGGAACAGCTTCTGCCACCCCCGCTGCTGGTCCTTCTCCTTTGTGCCATTGAAGACTGACTAGCCGGCAGCTAGAGGTGCAGGGGAACTTCTGGCAGCAATCTTGGAAGAGCAGATCTCTTCCCTAAGTGCTGGTGTTACATCTCTTATGAGAGAAGCTCTCAGACGATGGAATAATTCCTGCACACTTTTAATTCTGTTTTTGGATGGGTCAGTGTCTGATAGCAGGTACTTCCTATTGATTTGGCCTGAGAGCTTGGGAAGACCTCATCTACACATTCAGGGGCGTGGTCCTGTTTTATGAC
This sequence comes from Rattus norvegicus, assembly GCF_021556685.1. Lineage (NCBI taxonomy): Eukaryota > Metazoa > Chordata > Mammalia > Rodentia > Muridae > Rattus > Rattus norvegicus. Next base: position 85,935,041 of record NC_141541.1, read on the forward strand.
TTATCTGTCTTGAGCCTATGACCTGTGGTCACATCCTCACCTGTGGAGAAGGGGCTTGGAGCATTGTCTTCTGTGTCTGTTCTGTCTTGACCCTTTGGTCTCATCCTCACCTGGGGAGAAGGGTCTTGAGGCATTGCCCTACATGACTGGTCTGTCTCAAATCTCTCTACAGGGGTCCATGCGGGGCACAGCTATGTGAGGCCCTGATATCCTGGGAGAATGGGAATGAGCCTGTCTTCCCTTTTAGGGTCTCCCAAGGATTTGACCTATCTCGATCAGGAATCAGGGTACCTTTCATAGCCTGCCGCCCCACAGTACAAATATAATTACCAGGAGTTGTCCTCAAAATGATAATTATGGGGTCTTTATGTACCTAAGAACCCACCCTCTGAAGTCCAGTGACCACTACGTATGGGTATTTGAGAGAGAGAGACTTATAAATAAATAGACACATATATATTTGGCTTGCAAGCTCAAAAAATGACAGCAGTTATATTTTGAAATTTTTAGCATCACTAAACCAATTTGCCTTTTTCTCAATCCTAGAGCACAGTGCCATCTGTTGGCACTTTGAGAGAATGCAAGCCTAACATTAAAGCATTCTTTGTAAGTAAAATAGGCTTGTTATTCAACTAATATGATAACATTCTAGGAAGGCTTCACAAAGCTTGACCTCTATCAAGACAAACTATGAAGATAACCTTTCTGTGCCTCCTCGGTGTCTCTGCCCCTTTTCCCCCCCCTTCCTCTGTATTGCAGGCAGATTCTTCTGTAAATCCCAAATCTTTCTTCCGTGCTTGTGCAAACTTTTGTCTTCCTGACCAGTCTTTCCTTCCAGTCGTATTCTTCCTCTAAAACCTATCTCCTGTCCCAGTTCTTTGGTCCTTGGTAGGGTCACCCACTTACCAGCAGCACCCAATTCACAGGTACCACCCCTCAAGCACTGGCCCCAGCATGCAATGCTCTCCCCATATCTATCTAAATTCTAACTATCCAACAGAAGGATAACATGAGCCATATGTCCAAGTCACATGTGAACCTGTACATTCTCTGGTAGCCATTCAAAAAGTAGAAAGAAACAAGTAAACTATCTTTCCATGTGTGATCCAGTGTCTCTAAAATGCCATTATCCCAAAGCAGTTAGGTCAAAACACTGACAACTCCATCTTTGTACTTTCACATTGCTTTCAAAATCTAAGACGTGTGCTGTCTGTCTAGTGCAGCACAACTGAGGCCCCATTACCAGGGCACAGCAACTACGCGTGACCAGAGGCTCCTGCCCTGCCCGGTGCCACTCTGAAGGCGGGCCCTGGCATCTCTTCACAGTAATGAAGGTTTAATACATGCTTTAAAAATCTCTTCAAATGGTCAGTGCCGTTAGATTTCCTCTGGGAAGACCTGTCATCCATGGGACATGGACGAGCCCTCTGTAAACAAGCACAAACGGGTTTCCCTCAGAAGAGAAAGTGTGAAGTTCTGTAGTATGTGGTAGCTGGCGCCCTAGCCACTGGCCTTGCGTCCTCAGCCTGTCTCTTTATTGCTCCCTTCCATGAGCTCCTATGGGCTTTCTAACAGTCCTGGGTAGGGTTCAGTCAGGTGTTGTTTCCCCTTTCACACACTTAAAACGTTTTTACAGAACCCGCCAACAATAAAAACTGAAGCGATTGGCGGACTCTAAATTAGATAGATATTCTGCTCTTGGAATAAATTCCTACCGATACTGTTCTGCCCCTGAATATTGAGAAACATTTTTCAGATCACACAGTTACTGTCTGATATTTGTAGTTAATTTTGTTTGGTTTTGACCTACTTTAAGTAACTGGTATATGGACACAAAGGAAGAAAACACCTCTTCAGAGTATCGAATTACATCAACACCAAATAAGTAACGCTGGCTATACGCAAACACATGGGGAGAGCCAACGAGTGCTGACCTGCGTGCATCCTGGGCACCATCTGACCCAGCAAAGTGCCAGGTAAAGGTATGGCCTTGACTCTGCCATCTATGAACAAGAGAAGATTATTGAAGCTACTGAGACGTCTGAAAGAGACAGGTGTAGCTTAAGGAAATGGGCCCTAACCCAAGCCGACCTTCACGGCTAGAAGATAAATGGCATCTGAGCCTACCTTCTCTCAATCCCTTCCCAATTTCTTACCTAATGGGATAGTAGACCTCACTCATGACTTGCAAGGAATGTCTGATTTGTTTTCTTTAAAACTGTGCATGTGTGTCCATCCAAGGACTTTAGAGAGTCAGATTTTATTCAAGTTAGTATTGCTTTCCATTTTTAAAGCACTCAGAACATTCTGGAAAAGGCGGCAATTCAACATTCTGACACTGTATAGCTTGACACTCGTGTTCCCTTTTTGAAAAGTGGGTGACTTTGAAGACAAACAGTTTTACCTCATTTACACATAATTTCATCGATCTTACAAGCTCCTGGGAACGTCTGACTCCAGAGAAAATGATAAGTCAAAGCCGCAGCTCAGGACCCAGGCTCAGGTAATCCTGAGATGCTACTCAGTGTAAAACATTCCACCTCCCCATCAGTCATACCGCTGATGGTCCACTTCTTCCGGGAATCCCTGGCATTTGTTTCTTTCCCTGGAGCACCTTCAGGTTTCGATGAGGGACCCTAAAGACAAAAACGTCTTGTCAGAACTTTCCACCCACATTTCATGTAACGTCAAAGGGAAGAACATAAAACCGCCCAGCCGAGACGCTGGACCCAAGGCTGGTTCACTACGTGTTTGCTGACTCACGGACTTCGCCGGTGTTTGATTTCTACCTGTGACAAGAATCAGCAAGGAATACGTGGGGACACTGCACTGCTGTTACTTTTTAGATGCCCACACAGCATAACTTGGGAAATGAGTCGATGCCACCGGACCCTGTGGTAAAAGGCAGGGGGGAAAATTGGCTTCTCTGAAGATTTGCTCTCAAGAGCCCAGAACTTGAGGCTGCTTTCACAACTGATGAAAATTAATTGTATTATCTCAAAGGAACTAAGCAGTTTCCACAGTCCATTCAACCCATTCAATTCCAGCGCTTACTCACACAGCCTTCTTCTGGTCCTTCTGGAGAATGGTATACTTATATGGCAAACAGGCACTTTACTTGAGAAGGTAACACACAAAATGTATATCATACCCACTTAGTGGAAAGGAGCAATCCAAGAGTTCAGAGGCTCTAAAACAGAGCTGAGTTCAGAGGACTGACTCTGAATTGTTAGCCTGATCCTGGAAGCCATCCTGTGACTTCACATACCTGGCCTGGCCCTGGTTTCCTCATGTGCATGGAGCTAAGACTGTCCTCACTTCATCTATGTGATGCTCACTAAGACCTTTGATCAGCAGTATTTTCCAACAGTCAAAAGCCTAACATATGGGATAGGAGTTGTTTTTTGCCTCAAATGAATGAAAGAAAAGCTAAGGATTATCTGACTGAGAGATTCTTGGGGCTGTGGAGATAGTTCTGTCAGTAGGGTCTGCTGTGCAAGGCTGAAGGCCTGACTCCAGAGCACACACAGAAGCCAGGCATAGAAGTTGCTGTGGAAGGAAGGGGGAATTGGAGAAAGGAAGATTCCTGAAGCTCATCTGCCAGTCACCCTATCTCACTGATGAGTTCCAGGCTTTGTGAGAGACCCTGCCTCAAAAACTAAAGGAGAGAGAGAGAGAGAGAGAACAACAAGAAGAACAAGAAGAAAAAGAAGAAGAAGAGGAAGAGGAGGAGGAGGAAGAGGAGGAAGAAGAGGAAGAGGAGGAGGAGGAGAAAGGACACCTTACATTGACCTCTGACCTCCAGACACGTAGGTGCACACACACCTCACCACACAGACATAGAAAGGTTTCCTTTTATCAGTTGTTTCATCTGTTTTCAGTTGTTTACAGTTTTCTCATCTGAAGTAAGACTGGAAGGAATGAGGAGAACCTCAGTCAACCTAAGAAGGACCGTAAGGAGAAGGAATAAACCAGGAGCATTCAGAAGACCAGGAGAGGTGCTGGTTGTTCTTTAAAAACAAGAGATGATACTTCAAGGGCAGACAGCCATTACAGAAGACCTGAGCAGCAGCTGGAGAGTGGAGAGCTAAGCACCAGATGACCAGGTTTTAAGCTTTTTGGCAAGGGTAGGCCTTTGAGGGTACTTGGGCAGGAGATGACAGGTTGGGAATGACGTGTTCACAGGGCCGATCTGCATCACTTGGAGGTATGGCTTGAGGAAAGGGATGGGGGGAGAAAAGAGGCCAGGCACAAAAGCATGGTAAGAACAGAATCATAGAGGCACTCACAAAGGAACTACCATGGGGCCTTGGAAGCCAATTTGAGATGAGAGGGCGTGAGGAGACAGCAACGTTGGCAAGAGCAGTGATGAGTCCAGAGATGTAAATTACCAACATCTGTCGGGAGACCTGGAGAGACAAAGTTCTATTCTGGAAAAAAGACTTTTAGGAAACAGAACAGCATCTAAAATCAAACCTCAAAAGAACAGATGGAGATAGGAAATTCCTGCAGAGAAGAAACCTAAGCTTGAAAAATAGGTTAGGGATCCCCAGGTCATGGAAGCAAAGGCAATGAACACCAACATGAGTCAGGTCAGTACACATAAGAAAGACATAATGAAACAGACATGTGTCACAAGCAGGGCCTCTGAGAGGATTCTGATGCCTCACCAGAGCAGGAGGTATGGAGAAGTGCTCATGGGACAGAGTGGGGACATCTGGTGCTGTGTTGTAGTCTACATCAATGAAGAAAATGTGTAAATGGATAGGCCCTGAGCTAGAAGTCCGAGAGAATCATATAGGATCTCTTCCAAGAAGAAGATTCTATGTGATTCCAGCAGTATCTACTTATTGTTATGGGTGATTTTTTTGTCTATAAGAGTGACTTTTCTTCTGTGGCTGTGATAAAACACCACGACCAAAGCAACGCATAGAAGGAAGACTTGATTTTGGCTTACTGTCCCAGAAGTTAAGATACCACCACCACCACCACCACCACCACCACCATCATCATCATCATTATCAGAACAAGGAAGCATGACAGGAAACAGGCATGGTGACTGGATCAGCAAGCTGAGAGCTCATATCAAAAACCACAAAGTTCAAGAAAGCAGAGAGAATGCACTGGGAATGACACAAGGATTTGAAACCCCGAAGCCTGCCTCCAGTGACACACTTCCTCAAACAAAGCCACAGTTCCTCAACCTCCTATGGTAGTTTGAATAGGGATGACACCCCCCCCAAATAGACTTACGTGTTTGGATGCTTGGCCCATAGGAAGTGGTACTATTAGGAGGTCTGGCCTTGTTGGAGGAAGTTAGTCACTTTGGGGGTGAACTTTAAGGTCTTACATGTTCAAGCTATGCCCAGTGTAGGATACAGTCTCCTTCTGCTGCCTGCAGATCAAGACATAGAACTCTCAGCACCATGTTGACCTGCAGGTCACCGTGTTTCCTGCCATGACAATTATGGACTAAACCACTGATACCATAAGCTAGTCCCCAACTAAATGTTGTCCTTTATAAGAGTTGTCGTGGTCAAGGTTACTCTTCTCAGCAATGGAACCCTAGCTAAGACACTTCCTAAACAGCACCACTAACTGGGGATTGACTGATCAAATGCCCGAGACTATGGGGTACATTTGATGCAAATCATCACAATCCCTAATAAATGTTTTGTTAATTTTTTTTTTCAATGAGAGAAGGTATTTTAGATATGTATAAGAAATCTGACTGACTACAGGGAGGAAAATTTTACTTTAACTTCCAAAGACTTTAAGTATAGATATTAAAGAAAGTTTATACAAATATTTATGATACATTCTACTAAAAGAAAGCACTAATATTTAGATGATCTATACAACATGATCATTAGGTCTAAATATCTACATTTTTAGGAAAACAAAACAAAATGCCTTTTTTTTTCCTTTGGAGACAAGGTCTCACTATAGAGATCACTAGGTAACCCAGGCTGGCCTTGAACTTACAGAGATCCCCCTGCATCTGTCTCTTAAGTGCTAGATTAAAGTTATACACCACCAAGCCTGGCATTTTCATTTCTATTTTTAGTGCTGTCTTATGGCCTAAGACAACTGATCTTTTAAGAGAGAGAGAGAGAGAGAGAGAGAGAGAGAGAGAATAGTAGCTGTACATAAGTGACTTTCTTCTAATGTTGTCTTCTGTTGCTATGACAAATGCAATGACCAAGAGGAGGTTGGAGAGAAAGGGTTTATTACATTTTATGCTTCTGGGTAACAATCCATTGCTGGTAAAAAGCCAAGGCAAAAACTCAAAGCATTGATCTGGAAACAGGAACTGGTGCAGAAACCTTGTAGGAATGATGCTTTCCTGTCTGGCTCAGCTTTTTAATAAACTGAAACCATCTGCACGGCACCACCTACAGTAGGCTGGGCCTTCCTGCACTCATCATTAATCAGGAAAATGAGGCAATCCTCAGATGCACCCAATCTGATGGAGGCAATCCTCACCTGACATTCCCTCCTTCCAGATAGCTCTAGTTTGTATCAGGTTAACAAAAACTAAGCAGTAAACGTCCTGAAAACATCCAGACACTTCGTTTCTTCAGGAACCAATAAAATGCATTGGTGGATTGTCGGGGGCAGGGAGTAAAAATGATGCATGAACCCCGCACCTGGATGGTCCAGTTTTTCTCTGTGGCCTCTTTTTTGTTCTCCACTGTATCACCGGCCTGACTTAGCTACACATATATGACTTCCCTACAGACCTGTGACTGAGAATGAGGCAGGACAACACAGAACATAAGGCTGGGTTCCTCCCTGACCTCTGGAAACTTACCAGCAATCTTCTTCCTCTTATTCATGCCTCTGCCCTGCAGCTAAGCTCCTCTCCTCCCTGCAGAGATCTTGCTCTGTGCTTATTCTTTCTGGGGGGAGTGGCCTGCCTCCATCCTTCCCTGTGGAAGGTCAGAGGTCCCAGACTTTATCGTGCCCATTACACAGCATAAGTCAACTCTCCAAATTCTTCCTTGGTGGATGGTAACTTGCATGTCGTATGTCCAAAGGCGTGGTGTTAAGAGCAGGGTTGTAAGACCCACCAAACCCTGATCTGGTTATTTGGAGATGGGACTGGGGAATGTGCACTTCTAACTAATTCTGAAGACTGTAGGAACCTGCCACACTCTCTGTTTGAAGAGTCCTTATATCTTTCTGCAAATGGACATCCAATCCTGCCTGGCCTCACTCCCTATTGGCACACAAAGGGAGAACAGAAGCTTTCAGTGTGGTGTGTGTGTGTGTGTGTGTGTGTGTGTGTGTGTGTGTGTGTTTAGTGGCAAAGCACTTACCTAACAATGTGCATGTAGTACTCTGGGTTCAATTCCCAGCACCACCACGATAAGAAATAAAGAAGTAATTTTCTTTATCTCAGACTTAAGTAACATAATTGCTCCTAGAAGCCCTTTCTGTAGGTGGAAACCCTTCCTAGAGGATCTGTTCTGCCCCTCGTTTGCAGCACTCCTTTGGTGTGAGTGGTGATTTTGTTGTTTGTTTTAAGAAAGGATCTTGCTATGTAGCCCAAGATGGCCACAAATTCATAATCCCCCTGCCTCAGCCACCTGACTGTTTAGCCTCATCTTTCCCTGTCCCCCCTTAACTTCTTTGCTAGGCTAGTAAGAAAATATATGTGCTCTCTGCCTTAGGACCAGAGACAGACGTAATCCACACAACCCTCTTTATCATTTCAGAAGTCTCTCCTGCCTTTCCAAGATCCCTCAACTGTGCAATAATACACCTTTACACAGACTCGGCAGGACTGATTTTGATCCTGGCATGGCCCACCTCCTTTAGCATCATAAGTACAAATGGCTTTCCTTCACCCTCTGTATTGAAAATAATAAAGCCTATCTTAGGCAATATCTAAGTAAAATTAAGAGAAACTTTCATTATGGAATCTGAAGACCCCATAAAGTATAATGGAAATTCTTATCAACATTGCCAGACTTATAGAAATCCCCTAAAGATACTGAAAGAATCAATGTCTTATGACTAAGACCCCTGTTGGACCTTCCTATGCACAAACACAGAGATTCCAATCCACTTTTAATATCCCGTTTTAAGCAACGAACAGATAGAGCACTAGGGATCTGAAAACTATGATTCACTATAGAATAAATCACAGGGAAAAGGCAATCTGTAGAAGACAAACTCATTCTACGATGCTATGACTGTCCCCCAAAGAATGCTGGGGGGGGGGCTCAACAGAAAAGCACTTGCCTAGTATACAAGAAATTCTGGGTTCAATCTCTAGTACAGAAAAATTAAGAAATTAACTCTTTATAAAATTTTCTCAAACAGATAAGAGATATTGTATCCATAGAGGAAAAATAAAACAGTGTTTTTAAGTAAGCAGAGGACAAAAGAAGGGAAATAAAAAGTATAGTAGCAGAAATGAAACACTTGGGAGAAGGAAGAAGTGTTTCAGAGGACAAAAGACAAAAAGATAGTGCCAGCTAGTTTTTATGTAGCCTAGACACAAGCTGTCAGAAAGCTGGAGCCTCAATTGAAAAAATGCCCCCCTGCCCCCGACTGTTTGGGCTGAGGGCAAGCCTGTGGTTTGCTCTTTTGATTGACAATTGACATGGGAAGATCCAGCTTACAGTGCCTATGCTTCCCCTTGGTAGTGGTCCTGGGGTGTCTAAGAAACCAGATTGAGCAAGCCGTGGAGTACAAGGCAGGAAGCAGCTTTCGCCTATCCCCTCTGCATCAGTTCCTGCTTCCAGGTTCCCACCTTGACTTCCTGCCCTGACTTCCCTGGACGGTAAACTACGGCTGGAAGATGAAATAAACCCTTTCCTCCTCACGCTGCTTTTTGTCATGGTGTTTTATAACAGCAACAGAAATTTTAAGTTAAAAACAACATAGAAAATATTAAATTAGAAAAATCCAGCAAGTCAAATACCCAAATAATAGGAACTATGGAAGGAACGGGGAAAGGAGCGAACAGTCAAATGTAATATAAAAACTTCCCAGGTTGAAAGGGGATTAGTTTGCACATTGCAGTGTGGAAAACTCCCAGCATATACACCTTCTCTGCAGATGGACAAAAGAGGCAGTCGTCTACAAACTCGTTTCTGAGACTGACAATACAATGGACAGCTCAGTACACACTTGAGAATTACAAGACAAAATTACGAGGGGAGAAAATTTCCAATCTAGAGTTCTATACTACACAGTTGATTAACTATCTGAGCAGTATGTAAATGTGCTCTAAAGTCAGGAACACTTCTCTAAGGGCAGGAACACTTCCTACGTATATGTGTATATGAAAACAAAGGATTGTGTTTCCTGAAGACAAAGAATAAACTAAGAAACAGGAGGACCAGGAGAGTGAAACCCAGCTAATTAAGTAATCTGTAAGGACAGGGACTTCCCAAACAAGGGAGTAGGAGGACTCTGAATTACCCAGCATGACCTTGAACTCTTGCCTTAGTCTCCCATAGAGACGGCAGGTCTCTGGTGCATCCCTACACCCAGCCAAGAAGGTAACTAAACTATTTAAATTTGGATAACTTACAGGATTTGGAACAAGTATATGAAACTACGAAGTAAATGACAACTATTAACTACCAGAAAAGAAAAACGTTTAAGAGGAAGAAAAAGACTCTCCAGGGATGGTGGCAAGCATATGCCTTTAATCCCAGCACTTGACAGAGGTAGACAGACCTCTGAGTTCAAGGCCAGCCTGGTCTACAAAGCAATTTCCAGGATAGCCAGGGATAGACACAAAAACCTCTCAGAAATAAAAAAGAAAGAAAGAAAGAAAGAAAGAAAGAAAGAAAGAAAGAAAGAAAGAAAGAAAGAAAGAAAGAAAGAAAGAAAGAAAGAAAGAAAGAAAGAAAGAAAAAGGGCAAAAAAGAAGGAAGGAGGGAGGGAGGAAGGAAGGAAGGAAAGAAGAAAGGAAGGAAGGAAGAAAGAAAGAAAGGACAAAAAAGGAAGGAAAGAAGGAAGGAAAGAGGGAGGGAAGGAGGGAGGGAGGGAGGGAGGAAGGGGGGAGGGAGGAAGGAAGGGACAGACTTGGTTTGATCTGAAATCAAAATTCTCATTTAAAGTATGCGCTTTCCTTTTTCGAGAGGCTAAAAAAGGGAAAGAAGAAGTCGAAAAAGAAATTACAGAGCAACACATTTCGATTAAACACAAAACATTCACTAATATCAAAATTGTAGTCAAAGAAGTAACAGTGTAAACAAGGACCCCAAAGATGGAAACGTGCTCAGTAAGAAGCCCTCTTAGCCGGAAATGGTCCCTGCAGAGCGGAAGCTGGGAGAGCAGACAGGGCTGCCCGTGGGCTGCCGTTTAGTTTAAGTCTTTAATGCCATTTCTGGTTTCTCTTTAGGTTGTTTAGATGTCACAGTCCTTGAAAATGATTTATCCAATAAAGGTTACTAATTGTCTTTTTAATCTGTACTCTTCCTGGAAATAACTTGAGGTGAGATATCAAAAGAAGAGAGCGATGAAAAGTAAACATGAATCTATGAGAACATCGGGGGAGAGTAGGAGAATCCTAAATCTGAGATTATCTCGACTTTACTCTATTTCCTCAATTTGGAGGAAGTGGGACTGTAGTTGCTACCATGATTTTTGTGTGGGATTTCTGTCTAAGGTGGTCATTTTGTGAGAAGCTGTCTGTAACTCCTCTTCCGTATTGCCAAGACATCCTCAAACTTTCCAACCCGAGACCCAGTGAACTAGAAAACTGTCTCTAATTTACAGGTTGGAGCAAACCTACTTTTCACATGTGAATCCTACTTTCCACGTGTGAATCCATCTCATTAATGCTCACGCATTGTCTCTGCTGCTCCCTAAAGACAGCCACAGCTAGGAGGCCATTCTCTCCCGCAGGCTGTGGGCTGTAAGTGGAATGTCTGAGCTGATGTTACCGATCCCAGTGGATTTCTGCAAGTGGAAATAACTGTGCATCTTCTCCTCGGAGAGCCACATCTCTCACATCTGCTATGCTGTTTATCTAAAGTGTAGATTCAACAGCTTAAGAAACTGGCAAAGGTTATATATTTCAATGATATTTAAATTAACAGTGGGTTCACTAGTAGAGTCCCAAGTTTCTTGTTTACTCTCAGGTATGTCTGTTAAACTAGACATGCAACACGTTCTGCATACATCCCCACTTATAAATTTGATAGGAAGAGCTCTTGCGATTTTTAATTATAGCATGTTTATTTTCCTCCTAGCATCAATATTCCTCTTTAAAAATAACTTTGGTTTACCTAAAAAGAAATTCACCAGAATAATAAAGGGAGTTGTTATTTTCTTTATGGAGAATATGCATTTGAAAGACAGAAACAAAAAGGCATGGAGGAAACGGTAAAAGTAAATAATGTAGCCAGGCAGGGAGGAGTGCACTTGGAATCCCAGCACTCCAGAGTCCAGCCTGGGCTACACACGGAGACCCTTTTGAAACAATGGGTGGTTATGAACCATGGCTCTATCCAGTTCTTACTGAGATACTGGAATCTGAGGCTGAGGAGAGAAGGCAGGACTGACCGTATATTTAGATATCAGTTTCCTAAAGGCTGCATCTAAAGACAGGGATGTCACTACATATACAGTTGAGATCCAGAGAAAGGAGAGGAGTTGAGAGCCCAAAGATGGAGAGCAGGGAAATGGAAAAGGAGCAGCTGCTGACCCCTGAGAGGAGAGAAAGGAAGTGAGAAGCTGTCTGTAACTCCAAAAAGCCAAAGAAAAATGTTGCTTCATGGAAAACTTCAGTCCTTAGGTACACGAGAGAAGGGGATCTGGCATGCAGGCTGAGCAAATCAGTAACGCACGCTGGAGGCTGCTAAGAATCAAGTGATGGTGCTGTTATTCTGTCTGGTTCTCTCTAAGCTGGATAAGAAGTGAGCCACAGGATGGGAATGGATGGTGCTCCCTCAGTGCGAGGATTAACCAGGCCAGAGGGACAGACAGGGGCAATGAGGCACGTTCAAGACAGTGACTGCAGGACAAGCTAGCACCTTAGCACACGTGGTTTAACTGCATTCTCGACACTGCACACAAGTCGCCCAAAGTCCCAGCATGGATTGGGGAGGAGCTCACTAACTCTCCCCTCTACGAGAGGAACTACTGGTAATCAGTGGCAGCTGGGCGATGAAGAAGGTGTTGCCTTGAAGGATGCAGCCTGACAGGTTGTCTGTGTTCCAGTGGAAGGCCGTCCAAGCATGTGCACACTGGACTGTAAGGCACGACGCTGCATCGGCAGACCAAATTCCACCCAATAAGCAGGTAAAAGTGGGACAGGTGAGGTGTTTGTACCCAGCCTGCCCACCTGAGTTCAATCCTCTGGAATCAAAAGGCGGAAGGAAAGAATTCATTGCAAAACTACCTTCCATGCTCTCTCACCATGGTGAGCACATGCACACACACACACGCACACACACACACACACTCATACACACACACACACACGCACGCACACACACACAGTAAATGCAATTTTAAATGACATTAAGTCCAGCCGACAAGGCAGCATTCATGGTAGAGCACTTGAAGGCTTTTAGCATCAATCTCAGCATTGAAAAAGAAATGGTGAAGGAAAACAAACTGTAGTATGACATCACGGGTTGGAAAGTTCAAAGTGGAATTTTTAAAAATCAATTTTTAAAAAGAAAAACCTTTGAGCACGATGTCTATTGACAAAGGTTTATCGGGGAATTGTTTCAACACCGCTATGTACAAATAGCCATCTTTCACAGGTTTCAAGGAGCTCATTAGATAAATTGGAACAATTAAATTTCCTCCCCTCTCTCGGCTCCCTTCCTGAAATCGACAACAGAAAAGCCTATTAGTGGGTCTTCGGGAAAGCTGGCTTAAGGATACCATGGTAACCGGCCATCACACAAAGGGAACCAGTGTGAAGAGGCTGAGAGAGGCTAATGGGGAAAACTCAGCGTGGTGGCCAGGTAGCACGGCTATCCCACCCACGTTTTCCACAAGCCCAAACTAGCGGTATATTTCTTTATATCCACTGAAGTGTATAGCCACGAAGAGGAATGTCTGTGGCTAGCTCTTTTAGACCTATTTTAAAGGGGAACTTTTCTTACGTCTCCTGAAGGTGCTCTGTCTCCCTGTCCTCTTGCTCTTGGCTGCCTGACTCTTCCTTCCGCTTTCCATTAGCCGATCTGAGTTTGTCCAAAGCCACAGTGAAGTTTCCTTTCCAGGTAATGAGCTCCACTGGGGATCTCTTGTGTTAGAGCTCTTAGGAGACTTCACAAGCCTTGTTCCCATGTCCTGGGAGGCAAGGTAGGACCGGGTGATCGGTTTGCCCATTATAGCATCCTATTTGGAGTGCTCCTAAAACAAGGCCCAGATGCTGACACTGCTAAGAAGGATTTAGAACGTTTATGAGGAAACATCTATTAAACTGCAGATGTGCAAGGCCACTGACTCTGAGAAAGTGTAACACAATAAGTAAAAAAAAAAATCGTTCAGAAAACTTTCAGACCATCTTTTAGAAAATGTTCTTACTAGATACTAAATCTTTGGATTATACTTGTAAAATTCCTAAAATTATATTTCAGGTTGTTGAGATACTAAGAATATCTCTGAGACCACAGAAGGGACAACGCCTCCATGGTAGTTGCCTAAGACCATTGTGCATATCAGATATTTACATCATGAATAGTATCCATACTCTTATCCATAGTAAAATTACAGGAAGAGAAAACTGAGGGATGGTAAGTGCCAGAGGGAATAGATGTGTGTAGCGAGACAGTGCTTGCTGGACATGACAGAAAAGCTGCTCATGGTGGTTAAGATTGCATGCACAAGACTTTTGCAAGATCAAGCCAACCAAGTCCTAGCATGGATGGAGGAGGGGTTTGTCAAGTCCCACCCTTTCTGAGGAGCTATTGGTAAATGAAGGCTGCTGGGGAGAGAGGGTCGGTTTTCTTTGGGGATGTGGGCTGTGAGAAGTTACCCATGTGCTAAAAGATGTAAAAGATGGGTCGTGTTCCCATGCACAGAGACAGCACTAAATGTAGTCAGAGGGGACTAGAGAGAGAGAGAGAGAGAGAGAGAGAGAGAGAGAGAGAGAGACAGAGACAGAGAGAGACAGAGAGAGAGAGAGACAGAGAGAGACAGAGAGAGACAGAGAGAGACAGAGAGAGACAGAGAGAGACAGAGAGAGAGACAGACAGAGAGAGACAGAGAGAGAGACAGAGAGAGAGAGAGACAGAGAGACAGAGAGAGAGAGGAGAGAGACAGAGAGACAGAGAGAGAGACAGAGACAGAGAGAGAGACAGAGAGAGAGGAGAGAGAGACAGAGACAGAGAGAGACAGAGAGAGAGAGGAGAGAGAGACAGAGAGAGAGGAGAGAGAGGAGAGAGAGAGACAGAGAGAGACAGAGAGAGATAGAGAGAGACAGAGAGAGACAGAGAGAGACAGAGAGAGAGAAAGAGGTGGGAGGGATGAGGAAAGTTGGGAAAGAGGAGGAATTGGAGGGAGAGAATGGTGCCATGGATTGTAGCCATACACATTATATGCATGTATGACTAGTCAATATAATATTTTAAGAACTATTTTCCTAACTATTGTTTGCCTCACAAGTTTTACATATTACCTAATGAAGATAATACATTCTGATTTCTGGGAGAAATTTTGATTTTCCTATCAAAAAATGATGAATGATAACTAGGGATTCCTTGAACAGTTCCATATCTAGATAGCTCCCAATTTAAACCAGTCTTAGAACTTAGCGTTGGTCTTAGTTAGGGTTTAACTGCTGTGGAGAGACATCATGACCAAGGCAACTCTTTATAAAGGACAACATTTAATCGGGGCTGGCTTACAGGCTCAGAGGTTCGGTTCATTATCATCAAGGCGGGAGGAGCATGGCAGCATCCAGGCAGAGAGTCCATCTGAAGACCACTAGGAGAAGACTGGCTACCACGTGGTTAGTCAGAGCATCTCATTGCCTACCCCAACAGTGACACTCTTCCTCCAACAAGGCCACACCTACTCCAACACACCCGCACCTCCTAAAAGGGCCACTCCCTGGGCCAAGCATATTCAAACCACCACACCACTGCACTGGGATTGTGGAAATATGATTCACTGAGTGGGATCCATGTGAATTCCAACAAGAAGGTTTCTGAAGGCGATGTGGAGTCAGACTCTGCCTCTCAGCTCTCCAAAAGGAAGACAGCAATGGCCAATACCTTCTGGTAAGGATCCCAGTCATTCAAAAAGATTCATGTCAACAGATTCAAAAACCCTTTAGTTCCACCACTGATTGCTATACGTGATGGTTAATCCTGATAATCAATATAATTGGATTAGTCAAGACATCAGTGAAGCACACTGGAGGGATGTCTGTGATGACACTTCAGGAGACAATTAGGTCTTGAGGGCTATGATATAAAGAGGATTAATTCCTTGGTGGGGTCCTGGTATGATGGCATTATTAATCAGTGATGAAAGGTAGGGAGTGGAGTCTAGTTGGAGAAAGTAGGTCAGTGGGGCCTAAGTCCTTAGTGCTATATCTTGCCTGGCTTCTTCTTGAAATTCTCCTTCTGCTTCCTAGCTGCCAAGATGTCAGGTACCCTACTCGGCCACACCCTCTGCCATGAGGGACTGATGCCTCTGGAACCATAAAGCCAACAGATCCGATCCTCCCTCCCTTACTCTGCTTCGGTCACATGTTCTAGTCCCCCTGATGGTCAAGTAGCTGACGGAGCCTACCTCAGCTGTAACCAGGGGAGACAGACTGTGTGGAGGAACATGATGCTTGGATGGATAGAAAATGGAGGAACATGGACGAGAGTGTTTGTTTTGTACTACATACACGTTAGAATCATATTTATTAAGCAATGTCAATAAATATGGAAACCACATTCTAGCAGAATGGTGATGACAAAAATTAATGAGAAAAAATGTCCAGACTGAGAATGCAGGTTTTAGGATGCAGTAGCAAAGCTGGACACAAGACAAAGAAATGAGAGGCCCTCCCTTGCAGCAGTTGCTATGGAAAGACTGCTCTTCCCCTGGAGACAAGACGCCACCTGAGAGTCTATGAGGGTAATTTTAGTGACTACAGTAAACAGGATATCAGAGTTATGTTTCTATTGCTGTTATACAACACCCTGACCAAGGCAACTTATAAAAGAAAGTATTTAATTGGGATTATAGTTCCAGAAGGCTGGAGTCCAGGAGGCGAAGCAAAGGCTTTAGAAATAGCTGCGTGCTCAGACCTTGAACTGCACGCGGGGGGCAGAGAGCACACTGAAGCACACTGAGAAGGGCATGAGTCAATTTGACACATCAAAACCCACCCCTGGTGGCATAATTCCTTCAGCAAGGCTGCATCCCTAAATCCTCTTCGAACCACCAAGAATAAGGAACCAGGTATTAAAATGTGTACGATGTATGGGGGATTTCTCATTCAAACTGCCACGCAGGGCAATGCAACACATTAAAATAGTCTTACACACAGGGCGTGTCCAGTATGTTAAACAAAAATGAGAATACAATGCTAATGACATTTTTAAAGGTATTTTATCTTTACGTAAAGTTTGGTGGACACAAGCCTCTAAGTTTGGGTGCCCCGGTATCCTTTCAAGGTTCTTTTCCTGTTTTTAACAAACAAGTGTGAGTTCCGACCAATGCTGGGAGGTTGGCCGTGGCTTAATGAACTCACAAAGATAAGAACAATGTACACAGTGTATTGGTCCAGGTATGGCAAAGGGATCTTTTGTATTTCAGAGAAATAGACTTTGGCATTTCTGTATTTTTATGCAGTTTTATATGAGAATGAGCAACAACCAGGAACTGTTGGCTGTTAGTAATGGTCTCAACTTCATCACAGAAGCCACCATGGTGGGCTGTAAGCTTGGTCTTAGCGATATAAAATTAAATAGTTGGTAGAGAAAGTGCTTCTGATGAAACTCAGCATAGCGCTTGCACAGAGTGGAGGCTGCCCATCGCTGGCTTTACCGGACACAGAAAATGCTGCTCCACAAACAATGGGCTTTTTCTCTTGCCCATTGTTTTCTCTCTCACTGTTTTCTGCTAGAACAGTGCTTGTCACGTGAAGGAAACGCTGGCTAAATGAACAAGTGCTTTCTGACTGTCTTACAAGGCTCCCTGATCTAGACTTCCGAACAAACGTTTTGAGCCGTATGTATGTATGTATGTATGTATGTATGTATGTATGTATGTATGTATGTATATATGTATGTATTTCCTTGACAGCTTTCATGTATTGGTGGAACTTGAACTATTGTTACCAAACATGGGTAGGTCTTCTCTCGTGGCAAGATCATGTGAGCCTAATGCCAATCACATTGTTTGGGTCTTCTAAAATGCAAAGGAGAACGCTCTTCCTAAAATGTTCTGGTTAATCACCAGTGTCTTCAGAACGTCTGGTGACTTGCATAGGAGAGAGACAACACCCAATGCTGACCCCCAAGTGGAATGTCCACTGTGACTGAGGTACCCACCCCCAAGACTGGTATTCTATTTAGCCGTTGTCTTTCCTCCAGTGGACAGGTAGGGGTGGGACAGTCTTTCCTTCAAAGCTGTTAGAAATCAGCTCACAAGTAAATGGGTCTCAGTCTCTAATTCACGTCAAGCGCAACATGGAAACGTACCTTAGAGTAGTCACTAAGCCAAACACTTGAGTTCAGAATCTAAATGATTTCTCCCAGTCAAAATTGTCTTCTTAAAAAAGAATAGTGCCCATTAAAGTTCGGCATGCCAGAAGAAATAAGCAACTTGAGTTAAAACCAGTCAAGTGATTCCAGCAGGGCACAGGAGCCTGTGGGCCCAGCATGTGGAACCCAAGGCAAAGTGGACTGCCAGGAGCTCCAGGCTAGCCCAGGCTGCATGATGGAAACAAAGTCCAAGAGTGAGAAGTCACGGAAGACCCACAAAAATGAGACATTTAGGATTCTGATAAAATGCAAAACAAACATTTTAGCATCTCAAAGAAATAAGCAAAAGACTCTCAAATGTTAGTATGCATTTCTGCAAAGGGAACAGATACCACTTCTAAGAAATGAAGCTTTGTGTAGGTTAGTGAAGGGTTAGGTAATGGCTGAGGAGGGAATCAGTGAGGTAGAATTTAAGGCTTAAAAATATCTCACAAATGACATTGTAGAAAATAGAATTCATGAATAAATATGAGAAAATGGTAAGAAGATGCAGAGAACAACCGGGGGGGGGGGGGGAGCCTGAGAGACTGGGGAAAGTCAGCCCTCAAGGGAGCATTCACGAGAAAGGTCTCAGGCTGGCGATCAGACTGCAAGCCTCAGATCACAAAGCCACAGCAAGAAGAATACGCTGACCTGGCAGATAGATGATTGTCCACCTGTTAAATACCCAAGTAGGAAAAAGTCTTTTAGAAAACTGTGACACAGGAAAAGCAACTCCTTCAAAAATTTACAGCTCGACTAATAATGAAGCTCTTACAGGATAACAAACCCAAGCCTGACAGGATGTCTTAAGAATATTGAAAGAAAAACGTCTGTCAGTCTGTAGTTACGTAAAGTGGGCCGAGCTCTGGTATATTGCAAAGAAGGTGCAATTGACATTAAAGTACTGAGCCTCAAGCCCTGCTCAGGCATGTGCGCCATGGTCCTGTGTGTGCTCCTTTTCTGGGATGTCCCCTCCTCTAGCAACCGAGTGTCAGAATGTGGCGCAGCAGTGAGGCCCAGGATCATCATGTACCTGCTCATAGTCTCTGTGCCCTCATACTCCTTAGTCCGTTCGTCTACCTTCCACAGCTCCTACTTGTCCTCTTTCTTTTACCAAAGCCTTCACCGCAGTGGGGAGATGGCAGGCTTTCTACAGTTCTGACATAAGAGGAATTGTGCCTCTGCTTCCCCCAGCTAGGATGACAGTCCGTTTAAGCGATGCCCTTCAGAGGCCACTAGGGGTCGCTGTAGCCTCTGCGTATTTCACCTGATGTTAGCGGGCAGAGACCAGCAAGGCAATGGTGGCCAGCTGGGTCGGGTCACCCTCCTTACACACTCCCACGCTAGGAATATCTAATGATGTACACTCTGCCTATAAATTAAACCAGTATTTACAGTCATCCCACAAGGAAAGGCAAGAGTCAGATAGCTTAGAAGCAAGCTTTCCTGTGTACTTAAGGACGAGATAATTCCACACTTACGCCACTTCAAAAAAGAAACCAGGAAGTACGCCCTCATTCGTTTTATGAGTTGTCTACCGATGAATGCCCAGACTAGACATGAATACTATAAGAAAGTTAAATTCCGGGCCACGTATGGGCATGAGAACAAGAGCCCTCAATGACTCATCAGTGACATGAGTTAAGAGAAATACAAATATGACAATTCATTGTGGTCGGGATGAATTTGTTTAGAGGAGCGCCCAGGTTCTACATCACAACTGGAGTTAGGCATGCTACTGGTAATGTGACGTTCTTGCAATCATAGATCCAGAGACGGCAGGATCATCTCAACAGATGCAGAACAAACACCACTAAAATTCAATAGCCATTACTGCAAGAAACACATTGGTATGATGAAGTTAATCTACTTTAAAAAAAAAAAGCTATGAAAATGTCTTTCTTATTGGTGAAACATTAAGGGATTCCTTTTAAAATCTGGAACCAGACAAAGACACCCTCCTGCAAATACACCACACACACACACACACACACACACACACACACACACACACACACCACACAGCACATACACACATACTGCACACATAAACACATTCTCTCTCTCTCTCCTTCCCTCTCTCCCTCTCTCCCTCTCCCCCCTCTCTCTCCCCAAGACTTTTGGTCAATTATATTCACTTTAAAATGTTATAGATTAGGGACACAAGAAAATGACTAACCAATGAGATCTTTGGGAAGGGGAGTAAGAAAGGTTATCTTAGAGGATGGGAAAATGTAGTGTGTGTTGTTCGTATTATAATGAGAGTAAGGTCAAGCAGGGAAGGGGCTGTGAACAGAGAGGGCGCTTAGAAAGTCTCAGACGTGTCTGCTCCTTCACCTGGGTAGTCATTACATAGACATTTATGACAGCCCCTCAAGCTGTGAAATTTTTATATCTTTATTTCACTTGATATGAATGTGTTTTTAAATTGACGTCTGTGATAGCTACCAACTTTATGGATAAAATGAAAACTTTTAACAACTTGTAAACTATTAACAAGACTTAGTTAAGTGGGAACACAGGCTAGAAGATTAGATTTGATGGAGAGAGCAATCTCACTCAAATTAGCACGGAGACTCAGTGTAATGTGAATGGAAACCCAAGCATGTATTCTTGTACAGTAAAGCAAACTGACTTTGTACTTTGTATGAAAGAGGAAAGAGTGTGTTGGCCAAAGTCAGACCAAAGCAGAACTAAAGAATTTCCACACGTATATATCATGTGACAGGAAGGAAGGCCGCAGGACACAGAGCAAAAGCATCTCCAGTGCTGGCTCGAGTGGCTGTCAGGACTGGAAGCCAGGAGCTCAGGAAGACTCTATGGGAACAGACCAAAGCTGCCATCTATGTCTTCTCTCCTGGGAAAACCTGTCCTTCTTTGATGCCTTCCAGCAGCTCTGACCAGGCTCACCCACGTCATTCATGATAATCCTCTTACTTCTGGCCAGCCCATCAGGGACTCTTCTTACATATGCAAAGTTCTTTCAAGGCAGCACCTAGATTAAGGTTTGCACAACTGTGTCTGCAGCCGAGACAAGTTGGCAGATCAAAGTAGCTCTTGACGGGACCTATCCGCCCAAACAGCCAGACGTCCGTCTAAAATCAAAGCTTGTGACAGCATACTGTGTGAATAGCATGAGGCAGAGTGTCAGAGTGAGATCAAGTGACAAATTTACATGTATATTGAAACCTGTGAAATGCCTGAGTGGGCATTGAAGATTAGCAAAGAAAATGAATAAATTGATACGCATCGCTTAATATATAGAAATCAATGAAAATGGATCCCTACTCCTTGTAAACACACACACACACACACACACACACACACACACACACACACTGTGAGAACAGAGAGGCTGAACAAAACACTTTGCCCTCCAATACTCCAATACGTACTGCTGGCTATTGGTCTCTTTCTGTGAGCACTGCTGAGAGGCAACAATGCTTTCTGATTAGATGCCTAATTGATGAACTGCATCTGGCCTGGGAGGATAATTACTGAATCACAGATGTCTGAGCAAAGGCTTCCTTCCTGCCATGTAACCTGTAGTGAGACATTCCCCCTGTCTTCTCCCGGGAGCTATGTTATACATTTAATAACTTCTGAGCCACCGTTGAGTGCTGCCCCGGAAGGCTGAGCATGGTGACATATGCCTGAAAACTCCATTACATGGGAACAGATGTAAGATGATTACTGTAAGTTCAAGGCTATCCTGATCTATATGGCAAGTTGCAAGACACCCAGGATGCCAGAGAGCCCCAATGACCCTGGAAGTGCTTGATTAGTATGCTGGTATACTCCCACAAATCCATTAAAGAGACACACTTGGCCATGCTGGGTGCCGTGCTTCTTGTCCTGAATCTTGGCACTGGTGTTCTCTGTCTATTCAGGAGGAAGTGTCTAAGTCACCAAGTTTTGGAGGTATTACACAATTCTCTCTCTCTCTCTCTCTCTCTCTCTCTCTCTCTCTCTCTCTCTCTCTCTCTCTCTCTCTCTCCATGGACTGAGGGGTGAAATACCATGGGTAATTTGGAAGAGTATCTAGGAGTATCTGCTTGTTACTTCAAAGGAAGGGAAATCTCTTAATACAAGCCATGAAGGAATACATTGATTGCGTTACATTTTCTAAAAACTCCCTTATGCTCCATTTATCAAAGTCTGGTAGACCACAGGGCATAAACTGAGAGATGACATTTTCAATACACCGAATAATACAAAATCAATACCTATGATTCAGTAAGGATAGATAAGTTCTATGAAGTATACAAAAGATACATGTAGGAACGTTAGAGGAATAGAATATTTATAATCTTTAACAGAGACAATTACAAAATCATACATTTATTTTATGCATGTATTATGAAATATTCACACATATGCATATTATACTGATTATATTGATACAAAATATAAAGTTGGATATAACAATAGAGTCAAAGATATAAGTCAAGGGACTATTACATACTGTGAGCGTGATTAAAAATTGAAATAATTTTTCAATTATTATTATTTTGGATAATACCTTGGTGCCCCTCATGAATGAGGCAGTCACAAGTCTCCTGCTACATACCTTTGTCCAAAGATGAAGCGTAAAGAGAAACCCTCACTGACACACTGCAGAGGTCATGCTCAAGAATGATCCCAGCAGTACCATTCACACAGTTTGAAAAGTGAGGCAACGTGATTTCAATCAAGAGTATAATGAACAGAACCATATTTACATATTCGTATAGGGGTGAAGAGGAAGGTCAGCTACACAAACCTGCATGATAAATCTTAAAAATATCCTATGGGTGAAAGAACAAGATACAAAACAACACAGATAATAGTTTCATTATGAAGTTCAAAACCAGGCAAAACTCACAGTACACAGATAAAGGAGGAACCACGAACTGACAATCTAAACCATCTGGATTGTGGTCCCGTGTGAGGCCTGGGCACAGGGAGGGGTGTGCTGGGTTAATAGAGGGACACAGCTTGGGTCCACAGAGGGATTCAGAAGCCTGTACAGTGTTCTTCTGTCTTATGGGCAGCCAAGAGTAAACAGGGGAGTTGGCCTTGTTTCTGCTACCACGCTTTAGAACACAGACATGACGACTCTCTCTCTCTGTGCATTACATTATTGATATAAAAATAAATCCAGGGATGAGTGTGGCTTAGAAAACATAGCTGGCTGGCCCAGCAGCAACCATTGGATGAAAGGCTTCACGGTGTAGTCTCCCAGGACAGGGTTGGTGGCGGCCCCACTGGAGGTACACATTAGTAGCCCTTTCACAAGCCGTTCCCTTCTGACTCATAGCCATTAAGGCTCTCCTGTAAAATGAAGACCTCAGTCCCTACTGCTAAGTCCTGATCTCTTGACTCCATAGCAACGGGAACATTCGCTCTACACAGACTTTGTTGTGAAGAAGGCCATTTTGCAAAGGATTTGTGGTAAAAATGAAGGTGATGCCACTTCGCTGACATCGTTGTCACCTGTGGAGACACTGGTGGAGCCCGAGAGCCTTAGCTGAAATATCCCGGGCTCCCAGTCTTCTTCCACTTGGCTCCTTCTACGAGCTCAACTAGCAGATGCCTGCTCATCTGTGGCAGCTTTTAACTCAACAGATTGAGTCAGGGTGTTTCTCTCTGGGGAACGTGATAATCCAGATAAAGCCTTCGGGGAGTGTGATCTTCACCAGGACACCTTCTGTATTTCATGGGTATTCACGGTAACTGCTTGGCCTATCTGGATCTGTTTCCCTCCCCTCTGAAAAGCTCCAGCGGAGAATGGTAAACAACACGTTACTGAGAATTCTGAGAATTCTGACTTGAGAAAGGTAAGTGCCGAATGCACTTAGCCAGCAAGCAGGCTCTGGTCTTCGTTTCCCTGTGGGTCGTTGTCTGCCTGCCTGTCTGTCTGCTTGTCTGTCTGTCTGTTTTCCACTTTTAACAACACCCTCGTTGCCAATTTACAAACCAAACATTTCACCCTCTAACTTTCTCTCCTTTCATTGCAGTACAAATAGTTACTGGGGATAATAAACATGTTACTGTTCATACAAGTCAAAATATGTAATGAGAAGATTTCAAGTGACATTAAATAAGAATGACAGTGAGAACGGGAGGTGGTGTGGTGGGAGAACATTTGTCTAGCATGCATGAGGTCCAGTGTTCCACACCCAGCACTGCAACCGGCCTGATACTGGGAAATCATGAAATAGTGCAAAGCTTTTGCCACCAGCTTGTTCCTTGGTAAGAAAACATGGGCTGAGTCTATGGTTTTTGAGGTCGTTCATAGATGAACGCAGCGCCTCCAATGCAGAAACCTGAACCGGCAGGCCCCTTACGAGTCCGGATGGGCACAGGACACACGGTGGTCACACTGGCCATCTCTCCTAGCTCAGCAAGGGCTAGCCCAGGCAGGATTCCGGCCTGAGGAAAGGGTGATAACACTACCTCTCCTTCCACTGGTTGACACTTCTCCTAGCCTCTGCCAGTTTGTCCTCTTGGTGTTGAGCTCTTTCTACACCGTGGAATGGAGGGAGGGGAGGGAAGGGATACAAGAAAGAAACGTTGTTCCTTGCTTCACTACTGTAATCTGGTTTCCCACTCTTGGGCTGGCAATAGCCCAGGCAAACTGTTTCTGTTTTTTCCACTTCACTGGATGTTTCTTGGCAATTCCTCTCATTAGTGTAGATATTTTCCCCGGAAGCTCTCTAGACACATATGCATATCCAATTATGTTTGTTTGTTTGTTTGTTTCACACAAGTTCTCACTGTGCAGCCTTGGTTGGCCTGGAAGTCACTGAGGAGATCAGACTGGCCTTGAACTCACAGAGGTCACCTGCCTCTGAGGTTAAAGGTATGCCTTCATATGTATTTCAACCCCTTTTGCCCAAGGCTCCTAGTCCCATCTTTTGTTTATTTGTTTGTTTGTTTGTTTGTTTTTTATTGAGCTATGTTAGTCCCTTCATATACTTCCTCGCTCATGAGTCGAAGTGACCCAATGCTGTATGTTACACCCATATGTCATCTAGAAGATTCATGACAAACTCTGAGAAGCCTGATTCATGTCATGCAGTTCTCCAGCCAACCACAGCCCAGCCAGTCTCTGGAAAGTGCCAGCCATCAGCCCAGGCCTAGCTTATTCCTCTGAGAAGGGCATCCTGGGACCCTCATTAGAGAGAGCCCTCTTGCAATGCCTGAAGACCAGAGCAGACAGGCCTAACCTCCCCTCCCCTGTGAGTGTGGGAGATGTGCAGTTCTCTCTGTAAAAGCCTTGCTGCTCTGGTCTGCCTGCCAACATCTAAAGCCTTCCATGTGGCGTGACCTTCAGACGTCATCTACCTGATCACCAATCCCACAGCTGAGCGAGCATAGCTGCTCTGAAAACGTTAGCATTCCAGGTAGAAGCGTCACTAACACCCTGCTCTGACGCGTAGAGAGCCAGGCCAGATCTTCTTGTCCAAAGCACCTGGACAAACTGCATTAAAAAAAGAAATGATAGCGCAAGATGCTTTCCAAGCAGGGAAGGGCAACAATGGTTCAAAACCATTGTTTTGAGCAATAACAAATAAGCAAAAAACAAAAAACTAAAGCAAACAAAACAAAAACAAAAAAAGACAAAGACAAAGACAAAACAAAACAAAAACCCAAACAAACAAAAAAGTGCTATCCATGTCAAGGAAGAAGTGAAAGGTTTCCATTGTAGAATTGAGAAGAGAAAGAAGAGGGAGAAGCCTTGTGCCATGTACACTTAGTCTGTGGTCCTGTTTTATCATTCCTAAATAAAGTGGTCTAATCTACTGATTTCATAAATATATGTTTCATAAATAGATAGATGATAGATAGATAGATAGATAGATAGATAGATAGATAGATAGATGATAGACAGATAGACAGAGATAGAGTAAGTATTAATGACAAGGGGAGAATTATTCCTACAAACACAGACAGTTATTTATTCTGGCCACGGCGCCGGAGGAATGAAGGTCAATGAGATATTCCTTGCTCTTGACTGGTTCATTCTTAGAAGGGGTGACAGGAGACCTGGAGAAACCTGTGGCAACAATCCGTGTGCACCAGAACTGGGCCATCTGAAAAGCTGCTAATTCACAATGGCGGCTAAATTAATAGAATGCAGGAAAAAAATGCTAAGACACAGAAATCCAAAATATAATGCTTTAAAAATGTGGAAGTTTCTATCTGTCACATGGTACCTATGGGTAGGGTGAGGTGGGGGTCACCCACAGACTCCTGGGGATCAAATCTAAACTGCCAGCTGTTGGGTACAAAAGAGTCAAAGAAAGCCAGCCATGCCAGTCACTTCCCTGGCATATGTATCTGCTTCCCCTTGAGGAGAGCAGACATACACTTTTAATAGAGACCTCATGGCCAGAAAAACAAAGCATTTGCTATCCCACCAATTATCCAACAGACCATGAGAACTGTCTCTCGGGGCAAAGTCATGTCTCCGAGCCTGAGGCTATCTCTAATCCGGCTGAAGAGTGAGCTCAGGCATCTTCAACAGGGACCGTCTACAGTTGGTCCAGGGACATGACTGCAATGGTACCATTTCCCAGGTAAGGGGAAAGTCAGAGGGGAAAGCTCACCCTCCCTCAGAAACCCTCTACCTCCTAAGTCACCAGAGGCATCCTTGCTGAGGCGGAGACTGGGGAATTCAGTCCTCAGCCACTTGGCTGCAGTTCAGCCACTGCACATCATCTCCTAGGATACACGTGCATGTTCACCTCCGAAGCCAGGCTTCACTCTATGGTCTATGGTCACTCAAGTTGCTGCTCTAGTGTTGATTCTCACCTCTTTCCTCCGGAAATCGAGTAGCACCGTCAGCATGAAGTGACTTTACGTGAGCTATTTCAGATATTTTCTTAAACCACACTCAGTGTGACTGTACACCAGAAATCAATGTGCCTGTTCCTCATTTGAGTTCCCATGGGAAACCGCCTGACTCCAATCTCTGCCACTGTGAGAGGCTTTGGCTCCTTCTTATTCAGGGAGTAGGTGGGTGGCTTTTTTCTCATGCCCCCTCAACAAGGAGCGAACCCTTGGTGTCTCACTCTTGTTGGTGCCTTCTGCTTAACCTCCCCCACTCTGAAATGGTTTTTGTTTCTTATACAGAAAAATGTGACAAATGTTGCCATAACAATGTCTTAAATGTTATGAATCATATCAGCAAAGAGCTAAAAGAGAATCCATACTGGTAGGCAAGTGTGGAAACACCCACGAGACGTTCCATACAATGTAGAAAATAACACGCTTTTAAACTCGTTGAACTGAGAACGGGGTCCCCACTGGAGGAGTTAGAGAAAGGTTCGAAGGAGCTGAAAGGGGTTTGCAACAATACCAACCAACCAGAGCTGCCAGGGACAAAACCACCATCCAAAGAGTACACATGGCCAGACCCATGGCTCCAGCTGCATCTGTAGCAGAGGATGGCCTTGTTGGGCACCAATGGGAGGAGAAGCCTTTGGTCCTGCCAAGGCTGGATGTCCCAGTGTAGGGGAATGTCAAGGTTGGGAGGTAGGAAGGTGTGGGTGGGTGGGGGAGGGGATGGGATAAAGGATTTATGGACAGGAAACCGGAAAAGGGAATAACATTTGAAATGTAAATTAAAAATATCCAATAAAATAAAAAAAACAAAAATAAATAAAGTCTGCTCAGTGAAAGAACTGCATGGAATTGGAATGTGCTCTTTAAGAGCTAATGCACATGTGAGGAGACATCTTCTGGGCATTCTCAAAACATAAACTGATGTCTATAGTGTGGCGATGACAGAGTGTTTACTGTGTGGAGCTATGGAAGGCTGGCACAAAGTAGCCCCAGACCTTACAGTGATCATGGCTGCCAATACCTCTCCATTCCCACAGCATCATCCTCTCAAAATGACTGAGCACAAGGATAAAATATGTCCTAGGATGGTTCCCAAACTTTTAATCTGTGCCTGGTAGCCATATAGCTCAGCTTGGTCTAAGGATGGGTCAGCATGGGAGGTCTTGAGGACAAGAACCAGAATGCAGTAATTAACGGAGGTGCTGAGACGGGACAGGAGAGGGAAGATGATGGGTATGGATGGTAGACTACAGGTAGGGATGCTGGAGACCTTTGTTTCTGGCTGGGACCACTATGTGCATATAATGCTGTTACCTAAATAGAATAAATACTCCCAAAAACCAGATTTAGAGACTGGCCAAGATGTGGAGGAACATTTCATTATTTGGGAGCAGATTCTAGTTGGGGGTATCTCCTCATTAAATAAGAAAGGGGGCCCCCGAATGAATACTATAAACAATTTCTAGGAAATAGCTTTGCTTTACTCTTCAAGAATAATCATTTGGGGTATATGGGAGGGGGGATGGGGTTTCTGAAGCTACCATAACAACATGCCAAGTTTATCTGATTGAAAAAATTAATAAAAAGGAAAGTATGTTATGTAATATACATTGGTTTATCCCTAAACCCTGTAGGAAACCTATGCAATGAGTCCAGTCTGACAGAAATAAGTGGATTGAGGTGATTTGTCAGGGGCGCTGGGCAGGCCTCATGACCTCCATCACAGTAACCAGCACACAGCAACTCCTCCACAAATGTTGGTAGGTGACTGACATACTCCAGCTGCCTCACATCACAGGCCTAGTCACAGCCCTAGTCAAAACCTCTCTACTTGTCTGGTCACCTTGCCTGGCAGATAGCTATGTCTCTCTTGGAGCCCAGCATGTCACCCATCACTGATACCCTTTCTTGGCACCCATCATTGATACCCTGTCTGATTTCTTGGTCCTATCCTTCCTTCTCTTCCCTTTCTCCAGGCCTTCTGTGGTTTCATGGCCCTTCCTCAATCCAAGGTAACTTCTAAAACGACTTACAAGTCGGGGAGTTAGCACAGTAAAAAAAATCGAAGAACTAAAACAAGAAAGTCACAAAACATCAAAAACAGACTTTAAAACAAATTGTGTGTACACACTGAGAGTCACATAAGCGTTAAGTTTTCCACATGAAATAAAATCAAATTATTGGGTATGTTTTTTTCAATATACAAAGTCAATATACAAAGATTCTACTTGTGGAGCTCTTTGGGATGGGAGCAGTATCACATATGGTTGAAGTCCTTTCTGGGTATTACTTTAACATTTATCGCTTAGTGTGTGCTTGTGGACGTGTGTGTGTGTGTGTGTGTGTGTGTGTGACAGAGAGAGAGAAAGAGAGAGAGAGAGAGAGAGAGAGAGAGAGAGAGAGAGAGAGAGAGAGAGTTGGTCAGAGGATGTCTTCCAGGAGACATTTTCTTCTACTATGTGGATCCTAGGAGTCAAACTCAAGTTCAGGCTGGGTAGTAGGCACCTTCATCCACTGAGTACTTTTCAGGGCCTAGTTTACTTCACCAGTTTAGAGTATCCTGTTTCCTCGCTGTGTTTTTGCCTTCTGGGCTGAGTATTTCCCCAAGTGTGGTGACCACTGCTGTCCTACTTCATAATATCTTACCAGGTTCCCCACTCCAGATTTTAAATTGGGAGCACAGTGTTTCCTAGAGCACGACATATGATGTAGTAAATGCTTGCACAAAATGCTGTTATAAAATATGAAAAAGATTTTAATCTGCTTTATGGGGACACAGCAGAATTGCTTGCATGAATACGAGCACTCATAAACAACCCCGTGGATCACGGGACTGTGCTGAGGAGAATGGCTGTTTCTGTTTACAAGATAACTTCTACTGTGAGATAAAAACGCTCAGCCAGCCAGCACTTCAGCCATAGCCTTCTCAGCCCGAGAGAAGACTGAGGGAGGACTGATTTCAGTTTTTCACACATAAGATTAATCTTCACTCTATGTAATGTTTTATAGGCATAAAGAATATGACCATATGCATGTAAAATCAAGAGCCATGCCTCTCCGGGCTTTCCATCGGGATAAAAAGGACAACTTCCTTCTCTAGACATATCTCGAGTCCAGTGCTGAATACATGCACAAAGCTTTTGAACGCAATGATGATGAAAGAGAAAATACTGAAAATCATGGAAATGTGGGGTCTATGGTTATGGAAATCTATTCCTAAAGTCTCTGAAAAAGGAAAAACTGATACGATTTCCAAACCCTTTTGATAATTAAAACCATCAAAAACAAAACAGCATCACAAATGAGTCAGCTTGCACAGACAGAGGCTTTCCATGAACTGGAAATGGGGATATTTAGAAACTGAAAAAAGACGACATATAAATTACACATTTCAGGTTCACAATACTGTGCGTGTATGTTGTCATGTATGTGAACACATGTAGAGGCTAGATGTCAAAGGTCAATACCAGGTATCTTCCTTCCTCATCATGTTCCCCCTCATTTTTTGAGACGTGGTCTTTCACTGAACCTCATTAACGCCCTAGTCTGGCTAACCAATGAGCTCTGGCATCTCACTGTCTTTACCGCCTCCATTCTTAGACATGGGCACTATCGTGACTGACTTTTATGAGTGACTTTTATGGGATCTCAACATGGGTCTGCATCTTTGTGCAGCAAGAACCTCATCAACTGGGCCAGGTCCTCAGACTTCTTCACAAGACAGCTTTAAGGCTTTTGAAATTGAGTTACAATTTAGTTTGATAAATCAATGATTCCCAATCTCTTCCCGTGTGAAAGAATAAAATATTAGACAGATTTAAGATTACTGAGATAGCCAGGTGGTAGTGGTGCATGCCTTTAATCCCAGTATTCAGGAGGCAGAGGAATACCTCAATTCAAGGCCAGCCTGGTCTACAGAGCAAGTCCTAGAACAGCCAGAACTACACAGAGAAACCCTGTCTCAAAGTGTGCGTGTGGGGGGAGGGGTGGGAAGGAGAGAGGGGGGGAGGGAGGGAGGGAGAGAGAGAGAGGGAGGCAGTCTACTGAAGTAGACTAACTGGCTCTAGCTGATGTTGTCACCTGCAGCACAGATCGTGCTTTCAGAAAAAGAATGCCATTGCCCTGCCTGTTGATGAAGCCAGAGAGTGAGCAGTTACTCATCCCTACTGCATCCCTAAACTGCCTCCACCCAGGAAAGCTGTTTGTGCAAATCATACACACCCTCTCCAGTGGAAGCCCACATGGGATTACTGGCTACAGTTCTCCTGCTCCCCGCTGGATTGGCCAGAGCCTCAGATGGCATTGCCTTGCCATCCATTCCCCAGAAAAGGTCCTGTAGGTAGATCTACAGCTCAGAGCCTATTTTCAGGGAATTCTTTTTACCAACACAGTAGCTATGAACCAAAAGTAAACTGGTTTCCAGAATAAGTTTTTACACAGTAATCACAAAAACATTTCCTTATTTACATTCAGAAATGACAAAGGAAATATTTTCAGATAGTCAAGAGTTGAGTAAGAAGCACCACAAGAATAGAGCAAACAGCCCACCTCTCTATATATTTAAACCTTAGAACAGATGTTGTGTTGAAACTCTGGAGAGGTACCAGTTAAGTTTATCTCAGGCAGTCCTGGAAAATTCCCAGCTCCTTAGGCTGATTAGTCTGCCCTCCTCACAGTGCTCTGAGCCAGGGAAGCCTGGCGAACATGCAGAAGCCTTCATGATTAGCGTGCCATGATGCACACAGTCAAGGAGAAACCTAGTACCAACAGGTTATAAAACAGGGGAGTGGGGATCTTCACTGAAACCTAGTCATTTTGGCGGGGCTTGCCCAGTCTGTTTTTAATAGGTCTGAGAACACACATACCAGTCTTAGTTCATAACGCTACCTTTCTTTCTCATGTGCAATATTTAATATGAAACTGTAGTTTCATCTCAAAGGTTACAGTTTTCTGTCTAGGCCTGCCAAATAAGCAAGTGTATGTCTTCTTATGGTGTGATATGTCTGCATTTCCCTATTTATAGTCTCAGTCTCTACCTTACCCCTTTCTTCACTCCATCAACACAAGGCCCTACTGCATCTCACCATCTCACTTTTCCTTTACTGCCTCCCACTTCTCATAGGAAAACAAGATTTACACAACAGGACTGCTTATCTATAGAACCTGACCAGCTGCTAGCTGGTAAAAAGGCTCATAGAAGGTTCATCTCCTCTGGACTTGATTCAAATTGTTTCTTTCTTTGTGCACTGCCATAGCTAGTAGCCAGGGGTAGATATTTTATTTCGGAGAACGAATTAAGAATTAATCTGGAGTAGCTTGCACCTCTCCCCTCTCTGCTTCTCTACATTTACTGACCCCCACCTGTCATGAAGGGCTGTTTAAATCCTGAAGCTGGGGCTGCTACTGAAGTAGAAAATCCAACAGTCTTGACTTCAGTCACCAGAGCAGCACCTGTCAGTGAGTCAATGATCTTAGTTATGATTCAACTTCCTAATCATCCAAATGTGTCTAATATCTCCTAACACATAGGATTGCAAGGGAAGATTTCAACTGAGCTAATATGAGCACTGCAGCTTAGAGAGAGCCTGAACAAAATAGTGTTCACTTGATGAAGTAGAGATGTTGAGGTTGATCTGATGCTACAATGTACTCAAATGCTAAATACTATCCCCAAGATCTGGATAGTCTTGATGAACAGATTCTCATGTACACCAAATGATGCCATGCAAAACTTGCTCCCTGATTTAAAACTATCAGTTAAAATAAAGTGGCTATAACCAATTACTGGGGAGAATAGAAATAGGCAGAGTTTCAGTTACAGGGGTGTGAGTTGTAGGTAGGGACCATGGGGAAGAAGGAGAAGAGGAGAGGAGGAGAAAGGAGAAGGAAGAAGGAAGATGGAGAGAACAGGAGGTGTCCATTGAACATGATGGACCAGGAGCTTGTGCCTGAGAGAAATGAACCCTGAGGACATACTGCTATAACAGAAGTAACCCAGTCAAGATTCAAACAGCAAGTACTTGGGTATGCAGCTGGGAAGTAGACAGGCTAGTGTTAGAGAAACAGACATAGGGGTAATCCCTCAGTAATTGTGCCAGAATTGATTTAAAAATCCATAGGGCTCTGCCCTGATTATTGTGGGACTGGTTGGGCCATATTAATAACTAATAGAGTTTATTAAACTCCATTTACAGAGACCTGCCGTTGTTACTTGATACATTGATGATATGACTCACTTTAATGCCAGATGAACTTAGAGACTCAGCTAACTGTGAAGAATTCCTGGAAAGAAGCTGTGTCTGCAGAGACTGACTGATTAGAGCTACAGTACTGTGCAGAGACTGGAATGATGTAGGTCTAAAGGCTAATTACCTTGTCTCTGGCAAGCTTTACCCTAGAACAGTCATGCCTTGCCCGTCTCTGTCAGAACAAACTTCCTGTGATTAATAGCTAATGACCTTTAGAATCTACTGACTTAGCAGACCACCAGCTTCCACCAACCCAAAAGCTAAAAGTGTCATTATACGGCATCTCAAGCATGCAGAAAAACTTCCCCCAACTCCATGTAACACTGCTCTGACACACTTACTCAAGTGTATTTCACACTTGCTTCTGTTGTGACTTTCTGTTCTGTAAAACTATAACACTCCATGGGAAAAGCACCTGTGTTGGAACATGGATTTGGAGTAGCCTAAGTCTCTGTTCCCAGGCTATGTTTACTCAAAATGGCTGAACAATACACTCTTTTATTTCCTTGAAGATGAGAGCTATGTTTTTGTTTTGTGTTTGCACTGATATAACAAATGCAGTACAGAAAGAAAAATGCCATACATAACCTTAAAGGAAAGGAGCCTGGCTGTCTTATATACTTACAAGGGTGACATGTTTTGGGTTTTCTCCCATCTGTGTTCTGAATCAACTCAAGTCTATGGACTGCCTAGATGTGCATGTCCTTGACCACCATTTAAACAATAATCTCACACCAAGACCCCCTCAGAAAGATTTGAGAGGTTTGACAGGTTAACTGGATCTCTTTGCCCCACCTTCTAATGTGACCATATTGAACAAACTCCCTTTCTCTGCTTCCCACTTCTAATGTGACTCTTTAGATTACACTATTGAGAATGGTGGCCAGACCAACTGTGACCCCCAAGTTCAAAACCATGTTCACAGAGTCTACACACCATAAAGGTTAAGTGAAATGAAAGGAGACTTTTAGGTCAACCAGATGAAGTCACACAGAAGTCTGGTGACCTGGCCAGAGGATGTCTAAAGCATGGTGTATTAGAGACAGACTCCCCCAGACAGGCACAGTGGTGTGTATGGAAATAAAGATGTGGGGGATGACAGTATTTTTCTCATCAGTCTTCACAGAGAATAAAAAGATTTCTCCATCAGTCTTCACTGCTATGGAGAAACTTAAAGGAGCTTTGGTCCTGTAGGGATGGAATTAGAAGCTATTCACAGAAGCAGCTGAGGACCTGGATGAAGTGAGTCACTGATAGACCTATGAGAAGAAAGATCACAGAGTGGCTGGAAGAGATATCTAGGGTATCTAGGAAAAGATGTCAGAATAAGCAAGTTTAAGGAAACAGGGAGGGGAATAGACACTGGTGCTTCACTCATGAAAGCCAGGATTCCCACATAAAATAAAGCTTATTTTCAGTGGTACCTTAACTTAGGGAGTAAAGCCCTGAGTGAATGTGTGTTATTGACATGGGCACGGCCATGTTAAGGACGCCAATGTATCAAGGTCTGTTTGTCACAGGAGTGGCAAAGCCTTCCCCAGGTGAGGCTCAGAGGGATGCCAAAGCTTTCCTTGGGTCCAAGGTCAAACGTGTGTGCAGATAATGTCCACCATAGCTGTCTCCCCTGAGATGTTAATGTCCTGAATACTGCTCCTTGCAAAGACTGCCTACAGAGATTAGCTGAACCTGACTCTTCATTCAGCTGTTTATAAAACACAAGCAGAGAGAGCTGAACCTTGTTCAGCTGTATATAATATAAATAACCCTGCAACCTTGCTTATCTGTATGTAATGATTCCATCTCCTTGTTCAACAGTACGCAACAGCCCCGCCTCTCCATCCAACTGTGTATAATAAATACACTGAGAAATGCTGCGGCTTCTCCATCTAGGAGCCTAGACAATCCCGTCTCAGCTTCTCTGTGTCTGCGCATCTATCCTTTCTACAATCCCCTCGCTGCTCCAGCTGGGTCAGTCCCTGAAGCTGTTCAAGAACGTGGCACCTCAAGGTACTGCCTTGACCATTTTTAAGTCACTTCTTCAGAGATGATGCTACAGTTTCAACTAATAGACCCTTTACATCGTGTGATGAAACTGCCTGGCCAAGTCAATAGCAGTAACAGGACCTGGGGGATGGGGGGAGGTAAGAATGTTCCTCGCCTCCTGCACAATCTGACAAGGGTTAGACCCAGCAGTGTGTCCGAGAGCACTACACAGAGAAAGCAGTGGCCCCAGGCTATACTGTTCAAAGGGACTAAGCCTCAGGTTCTCTGCAGTCAGCCTGCCTGACAGACCAGCATTTGGCTGTGATAGGCAGGTAGCAAGCACATCCATGACCCTGTAGTAGCGAAATGTAGCAACTGAAACTAATTGACTAGAGAAACACCTGAAAGCTTAGTAAAGGCAATATAGTAAATGTCTTGGATTTGAGAGGAATCTGATCTCTGTATATTTTTAAAAATGGACTTAAGCTTCTGAAGAGACATCTCAGTGGTGGAGAGAATGTGTTGCCCTTGCAGAGGACCTGGATTCACACAATGGCTCCCTCAGATCCTAGAGGATATGACACTGTCTTCTGAACTCCCCAGGCAGTAGGCACTCATGTGTTACAAATACATACATGCAGGCAAAATACACAAAATAATAACTTTTTAATGGACACAAACTCAGGTTATCACAGAAGAAGAAGAGATAAACTTAATTAAGAAAAGTCAGGCAGTGGTGATGAACACCTTTAATCCCAGCACTAAGGAAGCAGAAGCAGGTGGATCTCTGTGAGTTCAAGGCTAGCCTGGTCTATAGATCAAGCTCCAGGAAAGCCAGGGCTACAGAGAGAAAGCTTGCCAGAAAGAAAGAAAGAAAGAAGGAAAGAAAGAAAGAAAGAGAGAGAGAGAGAGAGAGAGAAAGAAAGAAAGAAAGAAAGAAAGAAAGAAAGAAAGAAGAAAAGAAAGAGGGGAGTGTGAGGGAGAAAGAGAGAGAGAGGGAGAGAGTGAGGGAAGGAGGGAGGGAGGGGGAGAGAGAGAGTAAGTACCTGGAAGAGTGAGGGTGGTTGGAGAGATGGCTCAGCAGTTAAGAGCACTGACTGCTCTTCCAAAAGTCCTGAGTTCAATTCCCAGCAGCCACATGTGGCTCACAACAATTTGTAATGAGATCTGATATCCTCTTCTGGTGTGTCTGAAGACAGCTACATTGTACTATACATAAAATAAACAATTCTTTTAAAAAACAAATAAACAAACAAAAACCATAAAATGCCTTCATCAGATTGACCAGTGAGAATGCCCATAGCCACTCTTAATGACTGGTGTGGGAACGCTCAGTTCATCATGAGCAGGGCCAACTCTGAGCAGGTGGTTCTGGGTGGTATTAAAAAAAACCAAGCTGCACACACCATGAACCAGGAAGCAGCCTCTGCTTCAGTTCCTGCCTTCGAATTCCTGGACTCTAAGGTGCAAGGTCATGGTCTTCAGTGCATCATGAGAGCAAACCATCAACACAACCAGCCATGTTCTAAGGAAATCTTGTTTTCTCACTCAGTGATTTGTGGTTTAAGGATCCTTGGACTTTATTAAAAGAAATGTTACTGAAAAAGTTTTAACACTCTTTCCAAATGAAGTTGTTGAACAGCAATGGACATCATTTAGATATGACCCAGTCATGTCAAGCCCTAAATGTACATACATACATCAGCTGGGATTTTCAGCACAGCTGACGAGTTGTTAGACAATGAAAATGGGCTCCAACATACATGTGTATATATCAAATATACACAAATTGGGAAAGCAAAGAAAACTTGTTCAAAGAGCCAACTTGGCTTCATTCCTGAGGACACTGGTGTCTTGTTGCATGAAGGCTTGAACAGGGGAGCTATAGAATCCTGGGGGTGTTGCAGTTGAGTGTTTGCAAATCTGAGATGTCAAGGGGGCAGGGGGGTTGCAGAATGTTCTTCAACAGCCCAGACATAAGGGCTGATTGCAAACTTGGGAGGGTTTGGGACTGAATGCCAGGCACCCGCTCACCAGTGAGTTAAACACACAGGGTTCCTGCTTACTGGTAGCCCACACTCAGCAGGCGTCTGCGTTGTTGGGCAAGTCAGGAACTTTGGCTTATTCTCACCACATGAAGCCTTCAGCACTTCCAGCCTTCCCTTTGGGCACTCGCCCACAGGTAAGCACAGTTCCTGCTTCTGTTAGTTCTTCCTCGACTGCCATGAGTGAGCGCATTAACAAGAGCCGAAGGGTCAGCAAGTGGGAAGGGAGATGGAAATATTCTTATGCCTACGTAAGGGGCAAGTCTGCACAAATTCATTTTCAGCTAGTTCTCTAGAAAGGTGTTTTTTTTGGGGGGGGGAGGGGATTAGGGGGTGTTAACAAATGAGCTAAAGAAAGTCCAGGGCAATCAAGAAGGACTGTCAGGGTCACATCAAATTTCCCTGTGTTGGAGCAGTGATCCTCTAGGTGTGCCCCCGGTTCTGCTTCACCAGCTGGCAGCTTGCCAGCTCGGCACCTCAGGAGCTCTACTCTCATCTGCTGAATCAGAGGCTATTGGCTTCAGCGTGCTAGCAGGTGATTCTGATGCAGGCACAAGTTTGGGGACCACAGTATGTCACCACCTCCAAGAAGATGCTACAGTAGATACCTGGCTATCTGAGTGGGCGAGACAGGCTCCAATCACATGGGACAGTAGCACAGGAGAAGGGGGCAAACTGAGCCCTCATCTTTCTTGCCACTGGCATCGCGCCAGTTCCTCTCAAACTGCCAGTAACTACTGTGGGTAGCTGAGGCGAGGAAAGAACCCGGTCAGACTTCACCCTTCTGCATAGGCTTGCTGTGAGACTGGAATAGGTGGTAGATACTTCGACTAGGGTATAGTTAGCACGGGTGACAGACTGAGTTTCAAACTAAGTGTCAGGACACATTGCCTTTACCAGCTAACAGTCCTCTAAGGGAGGACAGGTAGCCATGTGGAGAAGTCAGCCCCTCACCTGATGACCTTTCTATAGGGCACCCCTTTCAGGAGTCCAAG
Organism: Rattus norvegicus; assembly: GCF_021556685.1. NCBI lineage: Eukaryota > Metazoa > Chordata > Mammalia > Rodentia > Muridae > Rattus > Rattus norvegicus. Next base: position 85,972,825 of record NC_141541.1, read on the forward strand.
AAGGAACCTTCAACAGGGGTTACCTTACTGTCAGGCCTCTGCATCTGCTGCCAAACATCTGTGGGGGGAAAGGGGAGCAAGGCCTACCAGTGTCATGGCAAGGTTCCCGACCCTCAGATGCTCCAGAATGATTAAATTCACAAGCAACCCTAACCCAGCAGACTCAGCCCACAGCCTGTTCTCGAAACTTCCCAAACTAATACCGAAACTCACCGCACCCATTATGCCTCTGGGCCAATGGGCAGGACAAAAAGAAAAAAAAAAATCAGGAAGAACTTTCAATGCCTGGACAAGTAAGCCTGTTGTTTTGTTTTTTCCACGCGGTGCTGAGTTAGGTTTAAACAAACACGCGCTCACACCTCCGGGTGGAGGAAGGGCAACAAGCAGCAGCCCCCACACCCATACCCTGTGGGTGAGCACCAGGAAGGATGCACACGGGACAGATGAGCCCACTTCCGGTGACTATTTTCTCAGGTGTTCAGGGTAGCCCACTCGGGCGGCTTGTTCCAAACTACTTATTAGAATCGGCGCCTTTGTGAGTTACTTTGAGGGGCCGTCTAAAGCGGTGTTTATATTCCCCGGGATCATGCAATATCAGGTACAGGGTGTCACCCTACTCCACCCCAGTGCCGGCCTGGTTTCTTAGCTTGTGGAGACTGCATCACGCTTTCCCTTTCTACCATCGGGCAGTAGAGCCGGCTTCAAGAGAAAGTTAAAGCCAGGGTAGTCACGCAAACTTTGTCTTGTTTCTTTAATTAAGGAAGTCTCTACATAAGAGCGGTTACCGGTTCGTCACAGCTTTCATAGCAAGCCTTTTCCAAGGGAGATTTTTCAGTAAGAAGCCAGCAGTCACATTTCTTATCCTCAAACTGCATGAAGGTCCGGAGACCTCCTAATGCCTGCCTTCTCTCCAAGTAGTGATGATTAAAACAATTCCCAGCTGATTGGCCTGCTGGAGAGCTGTCTGCTGATATTTGCAACACATTAATTCTCTGAGAGAGTGGGTTCCTAAGCTGTCTCCAGTTAACATGGAAACACCAATTTGTTCGGGTCAGGAACTAACCAAGTGAGTTATCTCCCCAGCTCCTTACGATTTGCGCCTCAACCCCGTGGGGGTTATTTCTGTAGCACTTTAAGCAGGATGCCGTGGGGTGTGGAGGGCGGGAAGAGGTGGGCAGCGAGAGCAAATGAAAGGCTGGCTCTCCATGAATCGAATGCGGTCCCATGCCAGTGTTTGTCAATAATTTAGGCCTGCCTCACCTGAGTACATCAAGACGTTAACCACAAATGCAACTGCAGGCTCGAAGCTGTGGCTGGGAGAGGACTGGGAATGAAAATAAAACTGCAAATCGCAGATTCGAGTCAGCAGAGAAGCAGGATTAAATTCCAACTTTGATTTATGGCTTGATCTAGGGCTCATTTATGGAATCACTTGGATCTTAATTCATGGCTTTGCAAAGTGGAACTGTGATCTCCTTCACTGGCTCATTCTGGAAAAGTGACTGCTCGTGGCTTGGTGGGAGGGCACCTAGACGGGGCAGCCATGTGTCTCCTACCTAACTAGGAGCAAACCATCATTTGTTTCTAAGTTAAATGTTGATGCCTCAAAAGAGATGGGGGAGGGGAAAAGCCCTAATAGATTCTTGCCTGTCAGAGTCACTGCCTGCCTGCTCTTATGGTTTAAAATTATGGTCCTTCTGGCCACTAAGCAAAAGTAAAAGCCCTTCCTGCAGTCTGTGGATTGTCACGCACACACTCCCTATCAGGTTCTTCCGGTTAGTCTCCCTTTCCAGCCAGCAGTCTGTCCTTTCCAAAGAAACACCCAGCAGCACAGAAGGCCAGCTATACCCTCCCAGCTCAAACTACACTAACCTGTGCTTTGTTTCTGGGTTTTTTTTTTTTTTTTTACCCCCTCCATGATGTTCCTTTTCAAGCTATGCCCCCATTCCCCATCCACCCTGGCACAGAAGCTCCTTTGAGAAGTGAGACAGACCATAGTATGCAAAGAGGGAGGAACTGGTAAATCCAGGGTTAAAGCTGAGATAAGGGAGAAAAGTGAGCCCCACTGATCCAAACTGTAAAGCTCAGGCCATGGCAAAATGGAAAAGTATTTTGTGGGAAAGGAGAGATTTTCCTCGATTGGGCATTTAATGGTTTCTTCGTTGAAACTAGTCTTATCTTGAGTCGTTCTTAAGCCCAGTAAAAATGAGGCAAGTTTGACAGAGGCCGTTGAGAACTTCACCAGTAACTAGTTAAAATGCATGTATCACAATTAGTCATGGTGGTGCACCAGGGAGCAGAGGTGGGAGGATTGCCAGTTTGAAGCCAGCAAATCTTTGTTGGGCTAAAGAGCATAAAGTTATCCTCATATAACTTGGGGGCCTATATTTTAAAACAGGAGAAGAGCTTTCAGGCGAAGTTACCAGTAGTGCGTGCTCCTGAGAACGATGCCTGCTAGTCACACACTGCTAGAGGGTACAGACTGCAGAACTCCCAATGTCAGCACTTACGGTCAGGGTAGCAGGGTCTATAATAACAGCAACCATCAATTTCCTGAGAGCTTGTGTTCCACATACTCCATTTAGTCTCCTAAGCTATTAGAGGCCAAATCGCTTAATCGAGCCCATGTGGTATGGCTGGGATTCAAAGCCATGATTCCATTGGCTTCTTGATATGAAAAAAAAAATTAACTCCAAAATGCTATTTTAAAGAGTACCTGTAGGTACTTTCTTTCTCTTCCTTCCTTTTCTTTTAAGCACGCATGTGATCTTTTTCCTGGGTGTGTTTTAAAACATAATTTCAGTCCCTTTAAAAGAAGTCTATGGATACTTGGTGAAGGTGACAGGCAGCATATCAAGACCCATCAAACATTTTGCTTTTGAGTGTCCTGGATTCTCCACAATCAGAAGATGAGGGCTATTTTAAAACAGCTTTAATTGGTGAAGTAAGATTTCAACTCTCCAGGATGTCACCTGTATTTACCAGCAGCTCTACTTCCCGAGTCTGTCGCCACACACCTGCCAGGGCACCGGTGACTCAAGGAGAGGCATTTCCACTGGGATAGGACTGGCTTTTCAGGGTCACTTCCTGACACAGAAGTATTTTTTTCCTGGCCCTCATGTGTCCATTAATAACGTCTTCCTTGGCATGGCAAGCTCGCTGTGCAAAAAGGCTGGTGTTTCTGCCCTCACAGGTAACCAGTTAGCAAACTCTTAGAGTTGGCTAGTTACTAACATTCTTCTAAAATATCCAGAGGAAAACCAATGAGTAGGTAACCGTTTTTTGCAGTTTTTTTCTGGGGCGTGCTTTCGCCTCCATTATCTCTTTGATTTCATCTCCTCTAAGGTTGGGTGTGGCCTTGGCTGTTTTGCCACTTTATCCAATGAGGTATAACTCCCTTGCTAAAAATAAATAAAAATAAAAAGGAGGAAAGAAAAGGTTGTGGGAGGAAAGGGGGTAAAATTTTCTACAGACATCTTTTTCTTCCCGTACCTGTTATTGCCGCCAGGCACAGAAGTAGGTGGGAGACTGAACTCCACCCTTCCTAAGGAAGCGAGAAGCATGGAAAACGGTGAGAACCAGTGCTGGCCGCACTCACCCCCAGCCCCAGCCAAAGGTCAGAAGCTTCAGCTACTCAAAAGGAAGCTTTCACTTCCTTCCCCTTCTTAGAAAGGCTGGCTGTCCTCAGGCTCGGGCTGTTGAGGTGCTGTTGACTCCACTGTGGAGGCTAAGTTTGGACCTGCCACCCTGAGGTTTAAGAGCGCCATTAAGAGCGCCACAGAGTCAGCCGACATAAGCCATCGAGAGGAAGAAGCAAAGCCTCTCAAACCCCAAACTCAGATCAGAACAAAGAATACAGGTGGCCATGGCATAAAGAAAACAGGCCGAAGTAAGTAGGCAGAAAGCATTTCCTACAGTAGCCAGCTCCCCTCCTCCACTCTCCGTGGGTCTCTATCTCTGCTTCTATCTGTTCACCAAAGCCAAGCAAGATAAGACTGAGTGGCAAATGGTGACCTTTATAGGAAAACCACCCCTAAAATACACTGGAAAAGTTCAGTTAGTTTTTCAGAGTCAAAATAGCTCTCTTAAATAAATTCTCGGTTTATCTGCATAGAATCAGTCCTTGAATTGCCAAGACCTATTTTCTAGGTTTTAAAATCAGGATATGTCAAACTCTTGAAATGGTGGAAAGAAAATGGGTCCCCACTGGTTAGGAGGCAAAGTTGAAAACCATTGAATGCCATGTACTTTGCCCTCCAATGTTTTGACCATGTGTATGCACAGTACTGATTACATGCACTGAATGTACAGAGGAGAAGGTATTCTATTTGCTAGGTTTCCAAGGACTGTCCAGATGCCTCAACTCACAATGATGACTCCACACCGAAGGCAGTTCTGGGCTCTACCCTGTGTGGAACCATGACTTGAACACAGACTCTCATCAGGAGTTACTCAAACTAACTGGCTAAAGCCTAGAAGTCCGCTGTGTAAGAACTCAATTTTTGGCTAGCATTTTGAACACACAAAGTAACAACTTTTAAAAAGCTATGGCCAATGTCCATGATGAGTTTATTTCACAGGGAAGCCCACCTCCCACTCCCCCATGATGTCCCCAGACACCACGGTGACTGGCACTCTGCATTTTCTCTTTTGTCACAGCATATGTAAAAAGAAAACATCAAAAACACATGAAAAACATACCCCTTAAATTAGCAGATTTAAAAGTAAATCTTGAAGCAGTGTCTTGTTATGCTTTGACTAAAACTGTTTACAGATCAAAGTGCACTTGTATAGAGATAGCAACATTTCTATTATGGTATGGGTTATTTTTGCTTTATTGTGGTCTTTTATCTGGATATAAAACTTTTAAAGCTTTCTTCAGCAACAGTCATTCTCCTGTGATCCAGAAGTTATGCATCCACACATCTCTGAACCAGTTTTGTCTTTCTGTGCTTTTCTGCTATGTGCTCTTACACAGGTGGCAATGCCTTCGGAGCAGGTCCAGTCCGACGCTGCACTCAGCCGGGCTGAGTCAGGACAAGGGGAGGGTACGAGATGAGGCATCACGAGTCTGATCCTTTGGTTCATCTTCTTGAAGAAATCACTCGATGAAGCTTACAAATCACTGATAAATTCATCTTTTTGGTTAACAATCAAACCAGCACATTACTGATTAAAATGCCAAACACTGCTTTAAAATGACCACACCCGTGCTCCCATCTTGCTGCTCCAGGATGCCACTGTTTACAACCGGTGTGACAGGACAGGTTACAATAAGGCACGGAGTGGATGGTACAGGTAAAAACGAATACTTTAGGCCTAATTTGTTGTTCTGCACAAATACGAAAATATGTACCGTCTTCAAGATAAAATAACAAAGAAATACATAATTTTTTGTTATGAAATACCTATACAAAATTTTAAAATTTACACCATCTGAGCTGCCAAGAAAGGTTAAAAAAGTATCTTCCCCCCCCCCATACATAAAGCTTCCTCTCATCGGTAGGTCCATAGGAACTTGGGTTTAGAATGTCCAGCACTCAGTGGAGGGAAGAGGGCCAGAATCCCCCTTCCTGCTCTCTCTAACCCCAACACAAGACAAAAACGAAGGTCAGATGTTGACAGTAGTGTATTCTACTTAGTATGCACAACTAATATTGAACATAATCAGGATGGGAGGCTACTGGTACGCTGATGGACTGAGGGATGCATAAGGCACTTGGTGCGAGCGAGAGCAGCATCCTGGCGGAGGGATGGTGGGCACAAGGACGGCAGGCAGGAGGCTCCTCAGGTGCACGGGGCATCTCTACAGCAGGGATGACACAGCAGGTAAGACTCGGAGGTGACTGTTACACCGACGTGGTCACGCGCTCGGTGGCGTGGTTGACCTCGTTTTTGTTTGAATCCAGTCCTTTGGCAGCATTCATGTCATTCCGTAAATTCTCCACCGTCTTTTTCATGTTCTTTAATTCCCCTGGGTGTGGAGTGGCTCGCCTCTGAAGTGTTCTCTGCAAACAAACAGAGGCCCGAGTGTTTGGTTTTATCCATTACTGTTTCAAAGCATGCAGCTTTGAGGCATTAGCATTCCAACACAAATCTTACAACTTCAGAAATCCGAGTTCCAGGGGAAACAGCTTTCTTCACAGCTGTGCGTGTTCATGAGCTGCTCACCCAGAGTTCACGGGACATTAAAGTCACTTCATAGTCATGACTGAATGTATGACTTTTAGAATAAAGGAATACATTTTAAAATATTAGTATAAACTGGTAGTAAGTTTCTACGTGTTCATGGAAAATAACAAAATTTAAAATATAGCTATGGAATAAAGAAGAAAAATAAAAAATATACCCTAAAATAAATTTGCCCCAATGCTCTTTCATTACGCTAAGTTAGCTCTGGTCTCCCTTACCCCTCCAGGCTCAGGGGCTGAGAAAGAGCAAGCCAGTGAGGAGGACTTCATCTGGGCTTGACCGCTGTGTGCCATTTACTGTTCTAATGAAGTGTGTGTTCTAATGAGGACCACAGTGCTAAGAGGTGAGCGGTAGGCTTTGCAGTTTGTACATTCCCTGTTAGCTAACATACGCCATGCCCATTCGGTCATAAGCAGGATTTACATCTCCCCAAAGGCTTCTCCTGGAACACATCAACTTAACAGGGAGCACTGCTGAGGCAGTAAAAGCGCCACTGAAATAACCACACTCTGAACTGTCTGTGGTGAGCATTAAAGAAATGCTGACTTTGATGCTGTCATCCCTAGCTCCCCTCTTGCTCTCTTCTAAGACATATGCCTACCAGACAGCTGGTAGCAGCTGGAGTAATAAAGACAGCAATAATCATGTTAAAGTGGTCTTAGTCTGGGGGGCTGCGAACCCCACTCCCTAAGCACTGTTATGAAAACCCCAATTGGTACAGAGAGTTCAGAAATCCAGTGTACGGGTTGGAGAAATAGCCCTGTCCAGTGGTAAAAAGCACATAACTACTCTTCTAAGACCTGAGGCTTAGTACCCAGCACCCATGATGGCTAGATCACAACTGCCTTTAGCTGCAGCCAGGACCAGGGCATCTGGCAGCCTCTTCAGGCAACACTCATACTTAAACACACATGTATACACATGATTGAAAATAAATATCTTAAAAAAAAAAAACAACAACCAGAAACTGTACAAACCAGTATCAAGCTGAGACAAGCAATGCCTGAGAGACGTTTTCAAATAGGGACCAGAGAGTGTGGGCTTCAAACACAGTCCTGATTTCTAAATGGACGTTTGCTTGCCAAGATAGTTCAACCAACATGGCAAAACTCTACCCAAAGACCACGGCAGCCTGGTGTGCCAAGAAGAGATATGTCTTGTGCTGAGTCGCATAATGGCATCAGGACGGCGAGAACACAGCCCACACAGCCTAGCCATGAGCGATGTGGGAGAGAGGAAAGACAGGCCACACAGGCCAGAACCGAGAGGGAAGCACTGCCAATTGTAAAGAAGAGCGTGGGGCACGAGGGGAAACTCTCACAAGGAAATAAAAACAGCAAAAACTATTTAGGCAACAGCATTAGCAGCTCAATCTGCCCAATCCACATGTTAGGACTCAGTGCCTTGAGAGTTACTCTGGTTTTTAGTTTGTTTGTTTGTTTGTTTGATTGATTGATTTTAATCACAGATGTTAAAAGGCAAAACAGAAAAAAATACTATGCGAAACCAAAGCAAATAAATCCTCGTTGGGCTGCACTGTCGGTCTGGGATGAGTGTCCACCCCCATACCGTTTGGTTTTCCTCTTCATCCTTCTCATCTTCCAAAAAGCGGATAGCGCTAACTCTGTGGACGGAGTGGTCATCCCAGGCTTCCTCAGAGACGTCATTTACCAGGCTCTCCATGGCACCACAGCGCGGCAGGCTCTCTGCAGTAACAAAGACAACATCAGCAGGGAACGCTGGCCATGGGAAGGGCTACACTGTAATTTAGTGGCTGGCTGGTCAGAATCCATATGGAGACGCAGAGTGCCAGGAATAAGGAGGGCAGACCACTACTTCAACCTCCAGCCTTTGCTCTCCACTAAAATGTAAGACAAGGCTTGGGAGGAATCCCTCCCTTGTGATGGAACTATGTTTGAGATCCTCTGGGACACTGAAGTGTTTCACTACAGAAGGCTAAAATACATTAAAGGATGTTTTTTGTTTGTGTGTGTGTTTCTTTCTTTCTTTCTTTTTGGTTTTTTTGTTTGTTTTGCTTTTTTTGTGGAGTCTTTTCACTCTGTGTGTGTGTGTGTGTGTGTGTGTGTGTGTGTGTGTGTGTCCGTCCTTCCCTCCCCTCTCCCCCTATGATGGTGTGGTTGCAGTCGAGGGGGGATGGTACTTTCCTTTGTGACATTCTATTACAGTTTGCTGAGACTATCAGGGTCATTTTGGAATGTTCCAGCTAAGAGGACTCCAATATTCCTACCAAGCCTGTATCTCTCAGCAAGGGATTCATACCATCATGTTTCTGTGATTTTTTTTTTTTAAATCAGGAAATCTACAAAACAAAGATACAATGACTCAAAGTAACTCACTGGCTTAAAGATACTGGCTCAAAGGTGTTAACTGGGAATCCTCCAGTATCCGTTTGGATTTTAACAAGCCACCCCTTTGATGAGCACTACGCTTTTACCCTTATGTGTGTAATTCCAAACCAAAGGGTTGCTTCCAGAATTTCAGACATAATAAGCAGACACGAGTGATCCTTTCCTAAAAGACCTAGGGGACCCTTCCAGAGTTGCCACACAACTGCTTCACCTTGCTCTAGTTGGGCAAATGGAACAAAATGCAAGCACACTTGGGAGGAATAGGCCCTGTGGGCCATCATTAGTCCCAGCTCGATGTCCCTAAGATAAAGTCACCTTGGCAGATGGGCTCAGAAGGCATCTGAGGAAGTAAGACACACGTTAAAATCTTCTCCCCGGTGGTGTGGTCTACGTCTGTCTGGAACGTGAGGAGAGGCTGGGACTGGTTGTCAGATAACCACAGGGCCTTTAACTTCAGGGTGGTCAGCGATAAGGGCAGATGGTGTAACCTGACGTAGAACAAGAGAGATCACAACCAGAAGAGCCGGGAACTGACTCCTCTACACACAAATGGAAGGAAATAGGAGCCTCAGACATGGTTCTTACCACTGCCCAGGGCTGCAGCCCCACTGGTTGGCTGCTGGGAGTCCCCAGGAGTGGCAAGAAGGAGACAGTGAAAGAGGCAAGGAATCGAGCTGCAGCAGAGACACAAACACAGAGCCTTCCTGAAACTGCCATCTCTGGGGACATCATTTCAGGGGCTCCATTTAAACTTTGGCCTTCGCTCCTAGTTTTCAGAATCACTCAAGTGATAATTAGCATTCCCATCAAATTATTTTGCTTCAGATGACAGAATCCATACGAAAACACTTTAAACGTTGAAATGCGACACCGGAATATTAGGTGTATATTTGTGCTTGCACCAAGATTTGGTAGACTGCAACCATCAAAAGTGTATCTCACAAAAGTAACCTGAGAGAGTAAACTGACGCACACCCTTTCCTTTATAACCTGCTTTGGTCATGGTTGTCTATCACAGCAATAAAATATCATCCTGACTGAGGCAACCCAATCACAAAAAACACATGGTATGCATTCACTGATAAGTGGATATTAGCCCAAAAGCTTGGATTACCCAAGATACAGTCCACAAACCACATGACGTTCAAGAAGGATGACCAAAGTGTGGATGTTTCAGTCCTTCTTAGAAAGGGGAACAAAAATATTCATAGGAGAAAATACAGAGACAAAGCTTGGAGCAGAGACTGAAGAAAAGGCCATCCAGTGACTGCCCCACCTGGAGATCCATCTCATATACAAACACCAAACCCAGACTATATTGCTGATGCCAAGAAGTGTAAGCTGACAGGAGCCTGATATAGCTGTCTCCTGAGAGGCTTTGCCAGAGCAAGACAAATACAGAGGCGAATGCTCATAGCCAACCATTGAACTGAGAACGGGGTCCCTAATGGAGGAGTTAGAGAAAGGACTGAAGGAGCTGAAGGGCCTTGTAACCCCATAAGACCAACAATACTAACCAACCAGAGCTCCCAGCGACTAAACCACCATCCAAAGAGTACACATGGACAGACCCATGGCTCCAGCTGCATATGTAGCAGAGGATGGCCTTGTTGGGCACCAATGGGAGGAGAAGCCCTTGGTCCTGCCTTGCAAGGCTCGATGCCCCAGTGTAAGGGAATGTCAGGGTGGGGAGGCAGGAAGGGGTGGGTGAGTAGGGGAACACCCTCACAGAAGGAGGAGGAAGAGGAGGAAGAAGAGGAGGAGGAGGAGGGAGAGGAGGAGGAAGAGGAGAAGAAGGATGGGATAGAGGGTTTATGGACGGGAAACCTGGAAAGGGAATAACATTTGACACGTAAATAAAAAAATATCAAATAAAAAATATACCTAATATGGACATTTGTACCAGGGTTGTGGTTTAGTCCTGTGACAGACACATGGTCATGCCATTTTGGGCAAGACTGTGAAAGTGTATGGAACTTTGGGCAGGGGATGATGACATAAGTACTTACGATTCAGTGGAATATTGGAAGATACTGTGTTGAGGGCAGGGCAGACAACTGAGACCTGGCTTGAAAAGTTTCACAGGGAAGCAAAGACTTTACTGGGACCATAGGTAAGGTATGACCACTTAAGAGTCTGTCAGGCAGGCTGATGGCTCAGGAATCATTAACAAAAAAGACTAGTACTATTGGAACGAAACCTTTGTTCTAGGGGAACAATTGATGCTGGTTGGGTGGAGCTGAGAAACGAGCTGTTATTCTACTTAGGGTTTCTATTGCTGTGATGAAATACCAGGACCAAGAGCAATTTGGGGAGGAAGTCCTGCTTACTGTGCTTCCACATCACAGCTCATCACCCAGGGAAGTCAGGGTAGGACCTCACGGCAGGAAGCTTGAGGCAGGAACTGATGCAGAGGCTCACTGGCTTTCCCAGCCTGCCTGCTTCTCCCCCCCACCCCCACACCTCTTGTCTCTCCTTCAAAGGTTCGTTTATTTATTTTATATATACACAAGTACTCTGTTTCCAAGTATACCAGAAGAGGGAATCAGATCCCATTAAAGATGGCTATGAGCCACCATGGGAATTGAACTCAGGGCCTCTAGAAGAGCAGCTAGTGCTCTTAACCACGTAGCCACCTCTCCAGCACCCCCTCCCCAGGCCTGCTTTCTTATACACCCATAAACACCAGCCCAGGAGTGGCTGGGCCCTCCCACATCAACCATTAAAAAAATGTCCTACAGGGCTTCTCAGAAATCAATCTGATGGAGGCATTGTCTCAGTTGTGATTGCCTCTTCCCAAATGACCCTGGCTTCTGTCAAGTTGACATAAACCCAGCCAGCAGGCACTGATTAAGAGACTAGCAGCACTGGGATAAGGACTTCTGGGAATATTTCCCCGGGGTCATGTAACACACAAAATTAACTTGTATGCCGCACCAGCCCAAGAACCAGGAGTTGTAGTTTTTAGAAAATAACAAAGCCTCATGGGAAATTACGGTAGCCTATGGCTTTTGTCTTTATAAGCAACCTGCAATGTGTGTGTAAGTTTCAGAGGGTGGTCCTGACCAAAGTCCATCTTGGTTAGCATTTAATAAAGCTTACTCCAAACATGGCTCAAAATGGTGGAATTGGATTTTCCCCACAGAATCTCAGGATTAACACTCAGTGCATAAAAGTCACCAACCAGAGTGGGACAAGGCTGCGTGTGATGCTGGCCACTAACCTTGACAGTGACTAAGAGTCTTAAAGGTGATACTAAGTGTTGAAGGCAGAGCTTCAATCACAGTACAGACCCTAGGGCTGAAGGGGTCATGGGAAAGGCAGAATCAGAATCCCTAGAGAGGCCAGGAGGCCACTGTTGAAGGTGCATCCTCAACACACTGGAGACGCCAGGGCCAAGCCACGACGGACAGCAGCAGCTGTGGAGTGAAGTTGGTCTGAACGTAGGAGACAAGCTGTGTTTGCTACCAATGATGGACAGAGCTGAAGAAATGAAGCTCCCTTTGGAGCCAAGAAGACCACAAGTCCCAGACATCAGACATGGAGCTGGCTATACTTCTGAACTTGGGTTTTACTTTGATTTGATGTGACTGTGCCCTAGTTTTCTCCTCTTGGAGCAAAAAGGTATGTGGTTATTTTATTTTATTTTTTAGGAGCCCACAGTTGAGAGGTTTGAAATATTCTAAAGAAAATACTTTAACAGAGTTTGAATTTTTAAAGTGGTTTTAATGTTGCTTATGTTTTATGTTATTAATATGAATTAAGGGTATGAACAAGAAAGGAAAGGTTACAGTTGAAAAGTGATATGTTTGTGTATCAAGCAGATAAGGGAGTCAATTGTCGTGGTTGGTTTTTTGTTTATATTTTGTGTGTCTGTTTGTTTTTTTCAGTTCACTTGACATAAGCTAGAGTTACCTGAGAAAAGAAACCACAATTAAGAAACTACTTCCACCCAAATTGTATATAGGCAAGACTGTAGGGCATTTTCTTGATGAATGATTGATGCGGATGGGCCCAATTCATTATGGGTGGTGCCACCCCTGGCATGTGGCCTTAGGATGTATAAGAAAGCAACTTAACAAGCCAGAGGGAGCAAGCCAATAAGCAGCACTCCTCCATGGCTTCTGCTTCACTGCCTGCCTCCAGGTTCCCCCTGCCTTGGCTTGCCCCAGTTATAGCTTTCTTCCCCACACTGCTTTTGGCTGTGGCCTCCACCAGTTCAGGAGAAGCCTAACTAAGATAATACTTCACGAACGGTCCCACTCATAACTCTGTAGTGAAGAGCTCATACCAATACAAGGACCTCTGGAGGATCTGAGGGGAGACAGCTTGTCTCAGCCCCCTCCTTACGACACTTAGAAGTGTTTGCTCTTAAAGTGAGCCACAAGCGAAACCTCTCATGCTACCCCAAAGCCATTTCTCTTTGTAACAAATCTGTTGTATACACATTCAAATTCAAAGAAAGCAAAGACATTTTTTTGGAGAGGGCAGGCACTGTGACAGAGGTACGTGCACACATGCACACACACTCCCACACGCACATACACATGTGAATACAGGACCAAGGACACAGCTCAGTGGTCGGGGTTTGACTCCAGCAGCACAAACATAGGTAGACCACATGGACACAAAGCTCAAGCATCACAGATGAAAACACCTTTCTATTACAGACATGAAATGGTCTGAATTTTTACCGTTTCTTTTAAAATAGGAGTTAAGCTAATAATATCCTTTAAACTGTTAAAAAAAAAAAAAAAAGAAAAAAAACCCAAGTGTTGCCCAAAAACATCAGTCAGCAAATCTGCTGTTCTTATTCACAACTGCACAAGGGAGGGGAAAAAAATCAAGACTTGAAAATTGGCACAAAACAGACAATCTGCTCCCCCCAGTACCTCAGAGCAATCACCGGCTTCCCAGTGAGCACCGCCAAAGGCAATCGGAAGGCTAAAAATACCACCAACAAATAACAGCTTCCACGGATGACAAGTGGGTGATAAAAGCCGAAATAAATTACTAGACTCTCCAACAGCGGACATTATAATCGTATTCCAGCTCACATTAACGAGTTATCTGAAACACTAGCTTCCCTGCAAACAGCCCAAGTGCCAGCCAGCTCCAACACAGATGCTGCTGACCAGCCCAAGTGCCAGCCAGCTCCAACACAGATGCTGCTGACCAAGTCCGCACCACAGACCAGTCCATTCTCAACGGGTCAGTACAGAAATGTTCCCCACAGTGCTCCTGTCCCTTCTCCATCTGCACACACTCTGCTGGCCGGGCCAAGCCCCTACCCTGGCCTGGCTGTGGCCTGCTCCTTGTAGACACACACACTCCTCTGCTTCCCTCAGGAAGATGGCCTCACTAGATGTCAGAAAATGTTATAAATACCCAGCTTTCCAGGGGAGCCACTTCTCTGTGCCACTGAGTAAATGGAACCAGCACAGGAAACCCCATGGTCTCACTTCCACACAACACTGTATTCTATTCAGCACCACACGCCCCAGAAATAAAAGGCTGGTGTTTACTGGTTTACGCCGATGGGCAAGGACGAGAGCAAACAAACTGTGACCAACGCCAGCCTCAAGTGACCTTCCATGCCTCAGGAATATTACAGCAACCAACAGCTTTGCCAAAGGTATTCAAGAGCCCAGTGTGAGTGCTGGCCAACAGTGTTACCCAACGTCAGCCAATGGGCGAGCGCTGCTCCACTTTAACGTCTCATCTGTTTGCTACTTCCAAGTGGATTTCCTAGTTTCAAGCGGTTTTTACTAGATAAAAAAGTCTGAAGTGTATAAAAGGTTAGAACAGAAGCGATGAGAAAAAAAGTAGCGAAATATGTCAAATGAAAGCCCCATACCCTGCAGGTCTCAGCCACTGCTTACTGACAGGAGGACTGCCAGCCATCATCTGGGCTAGTGCACGAATACGGTTTTGTTTTAGAAGACAAGAAACAAAACAGTGCAACACCATTCAGCACTGGCTTTTCAGTCAGAATCATGAGTCTTCATTTGAATGCAAAAAAAATAAAACCCCAACAACTCATTTTTGATGACTTAATAGTCCAGTTGAAAGATGTTTAAACTGTTTTATTAGGACATTTGTGTATGCACACACATACACACACGCACGCACGCACGCACACACACACACACAGGCACTGTTTCTAGTACTTGGTAGTATTTACATTGAAGCAAGAGCCCCACACATCTACCCTGCTGTGTGTTCCTGGTCAGTAGCTCTAGGCAGAGAGGTTAGTAAGCGTTAGGAAATTCTGTCCCGTGTCCAAGAGTAGCTGAAGATAAAGGACACTTCCTGTCCCTGCCGGGGGGTTGGGGGGGGGGGCTCCTACATGGTACTCTACTCGTGTGTCACACATCCTATCAGGTCCGTTACAGCAAGCTCCTACAGGAGCAGGCAGTCCCAGCAGCTAGCACTGCCTGTATATGCGTGAGAGCAGAGATGAGGCTACGACTTCAGTCATCCCCCCCATGACAGTTCTGCAGGTCTCAACACTGACATGGTAGTCTGACTATTATTATTGGTTTTGCTACCGAAATTTTACAACAAGTAGTGATTAAACACTTTTAAAGGCTGAGAATCTAGCTACGAATTTATATATGGGTGGACAAAATGTCACATTTGACTGACTCAGATGATGACTGTGTACCTCAACAATTAAATGTGTGTCTCCACGCAACCCAAGCATAACACAAGATTAAGTCCCATTTCTTCTGAGAACTGGATAATGAATGCCCTACTCATAGGAAACAGTTTTAAAAGTCAGAGTCATCTTTCTGCTCAAGAATTGAGAGTGCAAATTCATGGTCAAGGACCAGGAAAGGGTTCAGAGTTCCTGAGTTTCCTGGGCTGCAAAGAGGAGGAAGCAGCTGGATAGAACAGTGACCCTCCTCACGATGCAAAGGCTGCAGTGAGCAGACAGCAGAAACCAAGGTTCAGTACAAATCACCCTGAGTTTCCAGTCAACCGAGACTTCTCCTGAGCAGTGACCTTTAAAGCCACAGCTCACCTCCATTACAGCTCATTTAACCCAGTTGTCTGCGGGTCCATTGCAAGGGACAAAGAGTGGAGGCTTGTGCCTGACCTAAGTGACCAGCTAATCAGATGTGGGAGCGAGTCCTCCAGCACTCTTCACATTGTGGGCCTCTGCCAAGTAAAGTCAGCTTTCTCCAGATTAATGCATTACTGTTGATCTAGCCCTATCACTTACAAAGGCAATTTTTTAAATCTCTGTTAACAATGAAGACTATAACACACGTTTCAATACCAAGCTGCTCATTCTGCAAACCACTTGGTTGAGTCAAGCATTTACCAGCCGCCCACTGTGCTAGATGCTGTGATGGGACAGGTGACACAATGGCGCAGAATCAGAAAGGTGACGCACATACACGCCAACTGATGATCACCACAGGAAAGCTCTTCACAGAGATCCGAAGGGAAAACAGGAGAGAGAGTGAAGAGCAGGCTGAAGAACAAAGGCAGGGTCGGGGAAGGGAGTCCCTGAAGAAAGGCCAGCCTGCTCAGGCCCAGAGTGGGGATGCTATGTCATGGAGACGCCACCTGGTTCTAACTGTCGTCTGGATTCTGAATCATGTGGACATTATGGAGCCTCTCCCCATACCCATGTCCCTGTCCCTACATGCACAACTTTACTTACAAATTCAGGAAGTTGAAAGTGACTAGGACAGAATATCAAGACTAGTGTTTAGAATTCAGCCAGGTTGGGTGGTATGTGACTCTTCACGGCCTCTCAGGAGGCTGGGGTGAGGAGGATGGCCCGAGGAACATACTGAAACTCTGTCGCGCCTCATATATATATATAAACCCTGATGTAAGCTTTTCTTACAGATAAAGACTCTCTAAGGCCCACTGTGACTTAAACACCTATAAAAGCTACGGCAAGGTCTCTGGCCTGCTTTCTGGGTCTTTTAGATGTACCACCATTCAGGAAGGGCTCTGCTCTGAAATAGTCCAGGTTGTGCTGTCACGGCTCCACTGGCTGTACTAGTTTGGTCCCCGTGCAGAATTCTCTAACCCTGTGATGGTTCAGTAAAGCAGTATATCCCTCAGAAAGATAGGGCCAAGGCGCAGCTACAGAGAGGCATGCAAAGACTGGGACTGGATGTGGATCTGTCTCCTTCTTTACCTGTTCCCTGCCACATCGAGGACGTGAAGTTCCATGGCCTGTGATACTTCTGAAGGTATTCGGGTCAGTCTGTTGTCCCGTATGCAGAACACGGTGAGGCTGCAGCATCCGCCAATCTATAGTGGGAGAGAAAAGCATATTTTCTTTTCTCCATTTTAAGCAGGGGTGTGTGTCGGGGTAAGAAAGCAGGCCAGAGGCATAAAGAAGATGCATATGACTTTGAGTTAAACAATTCTACTTCAAAATATTAGGCTAGAGGTTTAACACTAAGCAATGATATACAGCTCATAGCCTGCCCTGTAACTCCAATATTTTCACTATTCCAGAGTTAAGCAAGGGAGGAAGGGAACTGATATGCAGGAATTGTCACTAAGTACATTTTGATAGCTTTTGGTCCCTCATAAATTAACTTGGTAAAATCACTTTCCCTTGAGGAATGCAAAACCAGTAACATCTTAGCAAGAAGTGACACTGGTAAATGTATACATTTCTGTCAGTCATGGTCAAGTCCTAACAACTACACTGAACCAACAGCTATGTCCACATCTGAGTCTACTCAAAGGTAGTCGAACTTTCAGTGTGTGGTCTTCAAGACACGCTAGTTCATGCCTTTTCTGAGCAATGAGGCCATGAATTTTTGAGTCAGAAAAGCCGAACCAAAGGGAAGGAAAAATAACTTGATCGCACACATAACCTTCTCCCAGACTCCATAAAGCGCTGCATTCTTCTAGCCTTTGCCTTCCTGAGGAGAGAAAGCTCATGAAGGGACCTATTGATTTCTTTCTGACACATGGAAAAATACTACCTTAGGGCCTCTCACTAGAGGAAGATTCCTGAATCCTCAACTGTCTGAATGAAAAAAAAAAATATATATATATATATATCACCGTAAAAGAAGAGAATGCACCTTTAAAACACTGCTACAGTTGATTTCATGCACAATCCTTTTACTTCTAAGAATATCAGGACTGCAAATTAATATATTTAACTGCAGAGTTCAAACACAACAGATGTAAACGTATTAACATTATGAAACACAGATTTACAACTGTCTCGTCACAGAGCGAGCACCTCAATGCACAGTAAGGTGGGACTAAACCTTTCAGGTCTCAGATCGAAGCCTGTCATGCCAGTAAAACCAGTTTATTCACTGTATATTTAGACAATCACTTCTTACAGAAATGTCTTCCTGTTATAAAACAATCTTACCGGTAATCCTAATTGGCTGGTTGTCCTTCAGCCCCTCCAGTTTTCCAGAACCTTCTGGTCATTATAATAAACTACCCTCTACATTTCTTTCATAATTACGGATCATCACTCTAACAGGACAAAATGTCTCTGGAAAGTCTTAAGGTCGTTTGACCAGATTACTGTTTATTTGTACAGTTAGACTACTTGACAAGAGTAGTGCCTTTCTTACCTACCCACCATCCATTGCTTCTGCCTACTCAAGGACGCTCACACAGCTTATCTCCTGTGATAAGCATGGTTTAGGTGATAGGTGGGAGTTACCCACTTCTCATAGATGTAGAGACAGTAGAACTCTTCTGTGTTCTAGCAAGATTAACAAGAGTAGTTCTTGAGTTTTCAAAACCAAGAGCCCAATGCAGTGCCATGAAAGAGGTGAGCTGCTGTCTCCCATCTGGCTTGGCACTGCATGAAAGAGAGGAAGGAAATTGCTGGCTCTACCTAGAAGTCCAGGAACATCATGGGAAGCGATCAAAGCCCCATCCTTCTGAGGTCTGACATCACTGTCTCTGAAAAGCTTAGGTGGTCCTGACAAAGATCTCCTCGTGGGAAGTTCTCACAGAACACCATTCCCAACCCACCCAGGGGCCAGCATCCCTACCAGACCCGAGTGCAGTGTGGGCTATGGGTTTGTATAAGAGTCCGTCTTTCAAGGCTGTGCTCAGCAGCCACACCTCTGGCTAACTTTGAAAAGAGAAGCTTTATCCATACCCAAAGGAGGCAAAAGAGGCAATATCAGTTGCTTGCCTATGGGCATCTTGCCTTGACAATGTCTCATCTCAGCCCCCCATATGTGTTTGGGGACCCCAAGCTATACTATGTCAATGTTTTCCAATTCTATCTTATGCATATATTGCATGGTAAAAATTGCTTAATTAAAGAAGACCAGAGGGCACAAAAAAATGAGGATAAGCTAATACCCCTAAGTACTAGATGAGAACAGCATAAATGTGCACTGGAGTGTATATGCTATCTGCTGGGTTTATAACCTCATCTCCTCTCACTTTCTCTTTCCTCAAGCAGTGGCAGGCAGCTATGTGCAGGAGCCTCCTATGTTCTGGGCTGTCAAAGCCGGCAGCCTCCTGATAGCCAGTGTTTATGTTGTCTGGAGGACAATGTCAGCACCACACAGCACATGCTGCAAAGTTTGAAAGAGGAGGCCCTGGCCACTCTTGAAACCATGCTGTCAGATACGCCTTCCTGTCAAAAACCTGCTTACACATCAGCCAGCAAGGAAGGGCATGCGATTTTGTCTTTTAGAAAGAAAAATATTAGTAACAGCAGCTTCAAAACAGCTCAAGAGCTAGTTTATTATGGATACTAAGGAGAGTGTCAGGCATGGAGAGAGGGGATGCTGTGAGGTCATGCACACATCTGTGAGGTTCTAGGCTGAGTCACTTATTCTGTAGGTTTGGATCAGTCCACTTCAACCAAAAGTAACGGCAAGAAACTCTGAATGAAACCAGGCGTGTAATTGGTGCCTATCCTGGCTGCCGCTGTTCAGCAGCTCTTCTGTTCCAAGAAGTGAAAGCCACAGATGTGAATGACAAGTCTAACCAACACTTGAGTATTCATGGAACTCCTGGAACTACCCCAGCAGTGGCTTCCTTTTTTTTGTAGAGTTTACCTGGACCTTTTAAGAACTGTCTGATTGACCGCATATCCCAATTCTCTTTTATATGAAAACTCAGTTAGGGACAGACATGAGCTCACTATCATGTTACCCGATCATGTGTGTGTATTCTGATCTCTTTTTTGGTTTCACAGGCAGAATTTGAAGGTTCCCTGGCGGTCATCAGGATAAAATGTCTATTATCACTTAGAAATTCTGGGAAGCAGAGCCACTATTTAAATAACCTATTACCAGTTATGTAGGAAGGTGGTATTTTAAACCTCCCTTAAACCACTAATAACACCTTCCAAGAATACATCGGTTTGGATCTGGAGTCTCTAAAAACTACAGAATGTAGCAGGAAACCCTAGTTTAGCTCTTTTGTGTCTATGTTAATTCCAAATGATCCTATCGGTAACTGTCTGCCATTAAGCCAACCCAGGCAGGACCTGGGGGTGAGCACTGCAGCCTCTAAAGCAGCAGCTCTTCACCTGCCTAACGCTGAGACCCTTTAATACAGATCCTCACGCTATGGTGGCCTCCCCGCCCGACCATAAAACTATTTTCTTGTTGCATCCTTACAATTGGATTTTGTTATTGTTGTGAATCATAATGCAAATATCTGTGCTAGCTGGTGGTCTTAGACAGGCCTCTCAGATGATCTTAAGTGACCCCTGTGAAGGGGTCGCAAGCCACAGGTTGAGAAGCAGTACTCTAGGGGGTAAACTCTTCTGGAGCAGCCATCATACCAATGACTCAGAGAAGCAGCCAAGGTCACATGTATGAGGCTGTTTTCCCATGATTCACTATTGGAAGCAGAATAGAGGCCACATTTCACAGGCAAAAAGGAAAACTTACAAAGAAAACAAAATCTGGTCTGAAAGACAAGGTGAACAAAAATAATATACATAATTTTAGAATCCTTTTCAGAGCCTTGCTATATTATAAAAATGTTCCCACTTCAGGAACGTTTTTGAAATTATATGGTTTGGGGATTCTACAAAGTATTGGACCACACATGTAACAAGACATGACCTTTAGTGTGAGTATGCACACACATGCACATATCAAGAACATATTCTAATGTCATTATACTGCTCAAGGATTTTATTGACTGCACAGTATTTTCCCCTGTAGATACATAACAGATTATTACACAATCCATCCATGTTTGATGTTCCTAGTTAGTTTTATCCCCGCCCCTCCCCCCTTCCCCCCAACTCTGGTTTTTCAGGCAGAGTTTCACTGTGTGGCCCTCGCTGTCCTGGAACTGACTCTGTAGACCAGGCTGATGAACTCAGAGATCTGCCAGCCTCTGCGTCCCAGCTGGGATTAAAGGTGTGAGCCACCACTATGGCGATATAGTCAGTTCTAACACTTCTTTGATTCCCTCCCAGCACTAGTTTAATAATCTGTTGAATGTGATACTGATTATATCACAAAAGTACAGTAAAAATCAGACAATAAGCACATGACACAAGAGACTGGCCCATGATGGCCGCAACTATTTACACTCAGGACGGTTTCTGGAACATGTGAGCCGCTTCATGTGTGTCTAGGATGGTCCCTGCTGTATAAAATCCAAAATACAGCCTGTGTGTGTGTCAGTATCCATGGCCTAATTTTTAGAATAAACTTCTAGAGACAGAAGAACAAAGGGGATATGCATGTTGTTAAGGTTCTTAATAATCTCGGTAGCCTCTCCCGTGACAGCCCTAGACATCCATCCTGACAGGATACTATGTACTGCCCTGTACTATTTGCCACACCTCTGTGAAAACCAAGGAAGCTGATTCCCCTACTCTCCCTTTCCGGGTGTCACTTGGTTTTGCTTTTGCTTACTGTTCCATCTTTTGCTAAGTGACATGAAGAACTTGCTAATAATCATTAAGATTTTCTTCATTTGGGATCAACTGTCTTCCTACCTGTAAGCTGTTTCTTATCCTCTTTCAGATAAGAAATCGTCAAGGAAACAAGTCTATCATAAATATCTGTTTGCTCCTCACATGCATGTGAGGCTTGGTGTGCATTTGAAGGTCAGGGGCGATCTCATCTTTTCTAGGGTCTAATTCTCCTAGTTTGTAGACACAGGGTCTCTCGCTGGCCTGGACCCCCTCGTTAGGCTAGTCTGCCAGGTCAGGAAGCCCCAGGGACCCAAGAGCCTCTTTCTTCAGTGTTGGGTTACACACTTAGCTTTTTAACAAGGCCTCCAGGGACTGAACTCAGGTCCTCATGCTTGTGGGGCAGGTATTGTATTCACCGAGCCAGCTCTAGCCTTGTCAACTGTTTCTTGGATGATTTATTTCCTCTTACAGATTTAGGAACCTACTCTCAGTCTTCAGATCTTAGGGCCAACTGTAATTTATTCTACTATGTATCAAATACTTATTCTATATTATACTTTCTATCAATAATCTTTTTTTTTATTAACTTGAGTATTTCTTATATACATTTCGAGTGTTATTCCCTTTCCCGGTTTCCGGGCAAACATCCCCCTCCCCCCTCCCCTTCCTTATGGGTGTTCCCCTCCCCATCCTCCCCCCATTGCTGCCCTCCCCCCAACAATCTAGTTCACTGGGGGTTCAGTCTTAGCAGGACCCAGGGCTTCCCCTTCCACTGGTGCTCTTACTAGGATATTCATTGCTACCTATGAGGTCAGAGTCCAGGGTCAGTCCATGTATAGTCTTTAGGTAGTAGCTTAGTCCCTGGAAGCTCTGGTTGCTTGGCATTGTTGTTCATAAGGGGTCTCGAGCCCCTTCAAGCTCTTCCAGTTCTTTCTCTTCTATCAATAATCTTAAACTGGAAGGGCAACTTAGACTAAAACAAATTTAACGACAAGCTGTCTGTGGAATGAATGCTCAATCACCACAGACATTTCTGAACATCAGAATACTTATAGGGAATTAATATTTGTACACTGCCTGAATAAAACAAAAGCTTTTATGAATGTTGTTAAAGTTCTACCTTATCCTATTTGACCAAATAGGTTATGATATAGTTGGGACACTTTTCTCAGCTTGATCCAATACAGAAAATAAACAAACAAACAAACAAACAAGCAAACAAGCACGCAAGCAAACATATCCTCTATGTTCTAAACATGGCCATATGCTCGATTTCTTTTGGCCAGAAGGTGTTTCAAGGAAGTGCTTGGCTGGGAATACTGAAGGCGCTGTCCTCCTGCATCAGACCCACGCTCACACCGGCTCCTGCCCATGCTCTCCTCCGCTTAACTCTTCCCCATTCCCAGAGTGTACAAACATAAACCACAGAATGAGAAATGAAACACACGAGTAAGTGCTGGGAGCTCAGACGCATGCCAGGTGGAGCGAACGGGCCCGGTGGAGCCTTCCCACCACGAGCCAGAATCACGCTGACAAAGCACGATGCAGTGAAGGTGGATGAGGCAGCAAAAGATGCCTTTCAGGGTTTCTGAGTAACTTACACCGTAAGTCACAGAAAAGCATCCTTTTGTGACTAATCTCAACCAATGTGAAAAACACATACTGAGCCAACGGACCGGCCATGCAGTCACTGCACCTATTTACAGAGAGGACGGCCATACTGTACAAGGCGGGGCGCACACGGAATGCAGCCAGGTTGGATCTTCATGCACTTAGGAAGCCAAACGGGAGGTTGAGATGGAACTGTAGTCAGAACAATACTTACAAGATGACAAGTTTACCTGACTTTTCTAAAACTCCAAGCAGCTAACAATTAAGAAAACAAGAAACATTCATTGATTTCCAAATGGTTACTACAAATAACACCATGACACACAAACTGGGCCCTTTACTGTGACCCAAACGGTACAAACATCTTCCCCTCAGTCATTGGGAAAGGAGACGGAAATACATGCGGCTGAAAAGTAAGGAGACTGACAATGTGTAATACCAACCAGTAAGACGACGACACAGTACAGGGAAAACTACAGGGCAAACCAACAGCAGTTATACAACTAGGGATTTGGGATGTAAAAACAGATTCGTTCTTGTTTTGGCCTAGATATACTATGTATGCAACTTAACTGATTGAGGAAAAAAAAAGCTAATATATTTTTGTCAAAGGAAAGCATAAGATTTGATGGAGTGGTATCCGCATAGAGGTAGAGCTGGAGTTCACACACACGGACAATCACGGGGAAGACCACACTAACTGTACACACCAGTGACTTGATACGTGGTTGGGACACTCTGTGGTTTAGTTGTTGAGCCCTGAGGAGCCAAGCAGTCAGATCGTTTCTCACGGGGACCAAGCATGTGACCCACAGCAGAGCCGGACACATAGACTTGGTGAGTTTCTTTATCTAGGGGGTGCAGAGCTGAAGATAGTCTAGAAAGATCTCACTTCTAAGAGTCAAAATGTTTCTACTTTATCAAGAGGATAAAGAAAAAAGCATCCATTTTATTCACTTATAAAACCCTTCGTGCCAGGAAATCAACCAGAATGTACCAGAAAATAAACAAAACATGAAGATGTAAGTGCCTTAGAGCTAACCATGTTTGGTGGTGGACTTCAGGAGACACAGAGGTGCTACGTGAGACGCTAACCAGAAACATGCTGGAGAATCACTCTGTCAAGACAAAGACGAGTCCCTGTTACAATGACAGAGGCAGCTTTACAATTTAAAGATTTGCAAAGTTCTTGGCTAAAACGTGTCCCTGGAAGAAAGGATTCACAAGGGATCCAGAGACGCTGGGAGAATGCTGTCATTAAACTCCAAAGTAGCATTTGCACCACGATGCCCCTATGCTGTACTAATGTTTAGAGCACCCAGACTAGAGATCACTTGGCCTTTCCTTACTTAACCAAGGGTTCCCACACTCTCCAGAACGCACTGGTGAAAATGCACTGCTGTGTCAGAATCCGCTGCTTGGCCTGCTTTTACTGACACAGGAATCAGAGATCAGGTCAGAGGTTATTTTGGAGCTAAAGACTGACCGGCCTCAGTTTCTGCATCTGTGAACTTAGGAGGTCATGACTTCAGGACACTGAGTATGTTGACTACACAGAGGTGCCATGGACCACACAGGGTTAAGGAAGAGAGTGACACATCTTCTTGTGCTGGCTCTGCCTCCAGTCCTATCTCCATCCACAAGTGCTAGTCTACAAGGGGAAAACGAGTGCTCACACTATCAGCAGTGTTTCGCTTTACTGTCTGCAGAGTAGAACCAAATGTTTTGATGAGCAGACTCTTAGTTGTGTCCCGATTTGGCTGAGAGGTAGACTTGAGTATTTCTGTTGCTGACAGTTTGGTTTAGATGTGATGGCTCATGTTAAAGGTGTGTCGGATTATAAAATGTGCTGTGCTCTTAATCTGTATCCTGTCATTTCCACTCAGGAAAGTTATCCCTGTGAACTGGGCTCTGTGAGCAGAGAACTAATCGAGGAAAAGAAAGAGGAAGCCCACACACCCTGTATAGTAGCCCTAGAAAAGTAGGTGGGCCTCAGGTTCTGGCTGGTTAAATACCAATTCTGAAACTATTCCAAGCGGGTGGAAGGGTCAAAGGAAGGAAATATGAACACAAAACTGAATCTGGCCAATGATCATGGCAAAGGAAGAGGATTTTTCTATGAGAGCCCAACAATCAGGAAGCCTCACCAATGGTCTATTCCATAAAGGGAACGGTAAGGACCATGAACTCAGCCTTTAGCTGTGTTACAAGCATTAGAAACAACAAAAGGGGAAGCCCAGTCTTACTCCTTCCAGTACAGCTCTCCCAGCCCCCCTGACTGTAAACCACCACAAAGGGCACTGGAGACCTCCACACTTTGTGCTCTGTGGGTTATCTCTTTGGTTGGCACTTCCACCTCCTCTGATGGACTTCAAAGCCTCTGAAAAGCCTAGAGCTCCTTTGTGCAATGGAAGCTGGTTGTCTCCTTTTACTAGAGGGATAGATGGCGGTGAGAGGAGGAGGGTGGTGACATAGGAGGAAGAGGGGGTGATGGTGGTGAAGGTAGATATGCCTTTGTAAAGGCTTCCTACCTAGACATTAACTTGTCCTGGTTTAAATCTGTGATGAGAAACAGGGTTGTATGGAGGTCCACTTTTATAAACACAGTAACCGTCTATGGTTATATGTGACAGTTAAACTCGAAATCATCCACATCCTCTGGCAAACTCCCAAATTGTCCACTTTTGTAAATAGAGCTGTTCTCTTTCTATCAAAATATCACTCTCTTTCTTCTATTTAAATCTTATCAACATGCCTTTCTCAGCTCTCTTTAATGTTACTGATAACCACTCTCGGATTCAGTCCTCCAACCACGTTCACGCTCATAACCTTAATATATTATACATCTATTAAACATTAAAAAGAATCAAGCCAATGCTCAAGGACATTTTTCAACCTTTACATGTAATAATTATTACCATTTTTATTTCTTTAGCAGCACATACCTCTTTTGGTAATGACACTAGTTTATTCCTGTCTGCATTCAAGTTGTTCAACTTCTTAAGTTTTCCAATGCTCGTAGGTAAGGTCTGTTAAAATAATGCTTTTGTTATTAACTGACCACTGACTTCTTTAAGCTTAGCTCAACAGAAAAAAGCAATTATGTACAAGGACTTTAAAAGTATCAGCAAAAGAAAATACTTTTTGAATATCTGAGGTCTGTGATGGGATCTTGGAGAAACGTAACTAAGTGTTCTGACTTGCTGTTGATGTGGTCGTATGTCTGAAAGGAAATGAATGAAAGGCAGACAGGGAAAGGTGATATCTTCCACTCAGACAAGTGTGTGTTCGCACCCTCGAGGCTGAGACCTGCCCTGCTCGCATACCAGACAACCACTGGTGGACAGCAGCTCTGACTCGAGAAGGCCAGAACGCTGCACAGCGACTGTGAGCCTAGGGGAGCAGAAAGACCCGGGTGGGCAGGAAGAAAGCTAGGCAGGGCTGGCGTGCACGGCAGAGCCCTCGAGCAGCAGGCTGGGCTCACTGGGGCTCTCTACCATCACAGTAGAATCTGAGGGTGACTGTTGTTACAACTTTTATTTGTAAGCCTAAAACCACGGCTAAGGCAGGACTTTAAAAGTATGCGCAAAAGAAAGCACTTTTTGTATATCTGAGGTTTGTAATGGGTCTCATGTGATGGGAGGTTTGATGAGGGAGCTTCGGCCAGGTCTAAGTTCTCGCTCTTCTTAGGCTGTCTCTCACTGTTCTTTCCACCAAAGGAAAAACTATTTTACTTAACAACACAGAGAGGGGGAAGAAATGGAGGAAGCACAGGGTAAAGGAGCGTGACCAAGGGACAGTGAAGAGAGCACAGAGGGCTCGCCTCTTGAAAAGGAATGCACAAGGCGACTACAGTAGAGGAAAAGGGGACAAACAGAGGACCCGACAAAGCAAAGGGAGGGGCAGGAAGGGAGTGGACAACAGAGCCTGCCTGCCACTGCGCTGACCCACCTGGGGAAGGTGGTGTGTGCACTCTTCGCCCCTGGTAGGGAGAGGAAGCTTGGTCAAAGTGTGAGTCTGGGCGGCTGTCTCCAGTCCTTGTTTTTAGGGTGCAGGTAGCAATGGTCTTGCTCAGAGTTTTCAGACACCTTTCTCCAGTTCAGAAGACAGGATAGTCTAAGCATCCACACCCCCAGGGCTTTCCCAGGGGAGTCACCATTCCTCCTCCTGAGCGGACTCACACCCCGGACACATGCAGCTTACAGGTAGGCTTCACTGGGGATAGGTGTGGAGTGAGCTCAGTAAGCACACATGCTCTGCGTGTGGAGTCAAAACACTCCTCGATTATGTAACTAAAGTTGGTCTTCAGGCACTTACCAGGAGCCGGTTTTCCGTAAGAACTAATTCGGTGAGATTTTCACAATCCCCAATTGCTTCAGGCAACTGTGTGAGTCTGTTCTGATCCAACTTCAAGATTGACAGCTTCTTTAGTTTTCCTATAAAAATGTCATTTAAACTCATTAGCTGTGATTCTTTGCCTAATGACCACTTGGGGTTTTTTCCCCCCCATCTGCTGTTCTTTTTCATTTCAAATAATTACTTGTTTTTTTTTCTTCATCCAGCTTTTCAAACTGATACTATATCGGTCTCATTTAGATCACTAAAGGTCAAGAGTCAGAGTAATTTGTTCAGCACATCAGAAAATAGGCAATTAGAAACAAATCGTTTGAAAGGACTAACTAAAAAGACCGAAAGCCAGGAATTTTGATGAAGGACAAATAGTTGTCTACTGGTGCACTCATAAGAGTTTTGTGGATGGGAGGGACCCTCATGTGACTCCATCATCCTGACTATAATAGCTGAGTAGACCCCTGTGAACGCAACAGCTCAGTGAAGATCCTACCTGAGGTAGCTCTGGGTGTGCAGAAAGATCAGAAGCTCCAAAGAGCTTCTGAACAGGAAGTCTTGACAGACTCCCAGAGGACAAGAGGAAAGAAGAATGAGTCTAACAGCCACCTCCAAGTCCCCAGGGAAAAGAGAAAGAAAAAAAGTCCCTACGTCATTCGGATCCTTCCTTTCAACTGATGTCAGGGAAACAAACAGCACAGGCACCCCTCATTGTCTACTGAGATCCGAGCATGACGCCTTCCCCCATCAAATGACACAGAAACATGAAGCAGGGCAAAGAGAAATGACGAAGAGCTATCTGATCTTGAGCAGAGCCATGGGGCAAGGAGTCAACAATTAGTTCACTATGTAGCCTAATCAATAACATAGCAAGTGCCCGGTAGCTCTCCACATGCCCTTGCCGTCAGAAGTCATGCTGGTATTACACAGGGCACAGGGCAGCTTGAGGCGTCTCCTTAACCCTATCCCAGCTGGAGGTTCTACAGCCTGAAGAGTTCAGGTGAATGTGATACTTGTTTTCTCCAAGAAGGATCACAAAGTAATTTGTAGCAATTATGTCTGTTTTTGTTAAAGCTTTTCAAATGAAACTGAGATTTATGATCGACAACATTTTGCCCATCTGAACTATAGGATACACTAAGCCTGCTACAGAGGGCCGTGCTACAGACAGCCCTTTAATGCTCACAGTAGGTCAGCTCCTCTCTGTGGATTCCTCCGATTCCAAATCTAGTCTCGACAGCACATGATGCCATATGATTCTGAATGATCTACAAAGTCGAAATCCCCATCCGGTTTTAACTGGTACTAACCAAACATGGTGCCTGTAGCCTACCTAGCTAACCACTGCCCTTGGGTATCATTTTCACTCTGACCTTGGCCACACTCTTCTTTACAACCTGTGGTTAAACACAGGTCCTTACTATAGGCATGAGGGAGCACTGGGATGGGGATACCCTGCCTTTACACTCTCTCTCCCTCTCTGTGTGCATGTGTGCATGTGTGTGCATGTTTTAATTCCATTTTGATAATTTCATTTAATTAATTTTTAATTTATTGATTCTGTTTTCAAAATTTCTAGATTATGTAACTTTCTATCTGAGAAATTCAAACAAATGAACAACAACCAAAAAAAGCACATTAAGAGACATTTATTTTTCTCACAGGATTAGCAGTACATACAAGGAAAACATTATGAAAATCTATATTAAAAAAACAAATTTAGGACACCTTGTTTATTAAGGCAAGAAAGAGATATTAGAAAAAAACGTTTTCTCACAGTTTAAATAACATGTTTTCCTATCACATTCTGTAAAGACATTTTTTTTTATCACATTCTGAACTAACTTCTCACATGGGTCTAAGTTCTTTTATAAGAAAGAAGATGGGGTCGGTGTGGTGTAGCCTCATGGAGACAGATCTCCATGAGGTTAAAGCCAGCCTGCTCTATATAGCCAACTCCAGGAGAGCCAGAGGTATATAGTGAGACACTGTCTCGGAGGAGGGAGGGAGGGAGTGAGGGGAGGAGGGAGGGAGGGAGGGAGAGAGAGGAGGGGAGGAAGAAGAAGGAGGAGGAAGAGGGGGAGGAGGAGGAAGAGGAGGAAGAGGGAGGGAGGAGGGGGGAGGAGGGGGGAAGAGGAGGGGGAGGAAGGGGAAAAAAGAAAAGAGGAAATACCTGGATTATTTTGAAAGGAAATACCGATGGATGGTTAAAAGATCTCTCCTAAGCTGCTGGAGCGACCAGCTCTATCCCTGTCCCCTTTAAAGCATCTCCCCAGGGCATTCTTCTCAAGAGGACCAAGTCCAGTGCAGACCTAAGCTTTAGTGATGTCTGAGTTATGCCCTCAGGAACAGTTTTGGAGGCTGACAGGAGACGTCCTAGTGACTGTTCATTTGCCTTAAACACACCCTCTCATTTTGATTAATCACTTTTATAATTTTGGATAAAATAGATATGAATCAACACTTGAAAGTAACAATATTATAGGTCTTGTCAAACCAGGATGGATAGACAGATGCATTTGAAACTCATACTGCATTAAATATTCCCTGCTTTCCTTCTTTAAAAACAAAAAAACGAGGAGCCACATTCCCAGCATTGACCAGGACCAGAGAACTACAGCGTGAGTTGCAAAGCCTTTGAGAACAGCGGGAGAACTCTGTGCTGGTACTACTCAGTACTCACCAATGCCGTCGGGAACTGTTTCTAGCAAGTTCTGGGAAACGACCAAGTCTGTCAAGGAAATCAGGCCGCTGATTTCCTCAGGAAGCCTTTCCAGCCTGTTTTCAGACACATCTAAGCAGAGCAGGTTCCTCAGATTCCCTATTTCCTGTGGGGACGGCACAAAAGGGGAAACTCGTGCTCGAAGCTGGCATAGCACAAAGGGATCTGCTATCGGGCAGTTACATCCCAGGGGAAAAAGCAGAGAGTGTGTAAGAGAGCTGGAGGCTGGGAGGCGTGCTGGGAAAGCCTTCTGAGCGTGCACTCGTGAACTCACTCAGATGTGGCCACCTGTGCAAGATGGAGCTGGGCAAAACTCAAGCACAGGCTGGACAGGGCTCCCAAAGCCACACCCCAGCGAGGAGTTACTGGCAGTGGCTGGCTGCTGGGGAAAGGGTTATTTTTCTTTGGGAATGTGGGCCCAATGGTGGGTAATACCCATGTGCATATGGGCAGCATTGGACTCAGTGGGACTGAAAGGAAAAGGAAATAAAAAGAACACGAAGTTGGGAGGGGAGGAAGCGGGACGAGGGGGCTTGGAGGAGGGGAGCTGAGAGTAGGTACAGTTAAAATATGATGTATATATCTGTATGAAAAACTGTTTTTAAATATCCTCAGCTCTCAGGATAGAGAGATGGCTTGGTGATTAAGAACACTGGCTGCCCTTCCAGAAGACTCGAGTCCAATCCCTAACACCCACATGCGGGTATATGACCACCTGTAACTACAGCCCCTGGGGCTCCGATACCTTGTTTAGCCTCCAGGAGCCCTGAGCAAACATGACTGTCAGTCACACAAGAAGGCAGAACCACTCACACATGAAATACTAAAATTAGATAAAATAATTTAAGGTTTCAGTTCTAAGAATGTTACTTTAGCACAAATCTAGGCATAAATACATGAGTAAATTTCTGGACTTCTTTCAGATGAAAATGATGAACTGTATGGATCACCAGGGGGTGTGAAGGAGGTTTTGGGACATTTGATATATAGGCAAATGGGACTTTTCAAGAAACACTTACAGAAGGATCCACTGGAGCTCCGGTTCCTTGTGGTTAGAATGCCATGTCACATGGTCATTTATATACATCCTTTTATTATCAGATGGCTAGTATTTTACTACACTCCTGACATTCCACAGTGTTCTCTCCCACCCAAGGGGTCTCTCCTCAAGGGCTCTACACATGCCCCAGTGAAATCCAAGAATCAGGCGAAGGCTACGGCAAGCAGCTTGTCTGCTTCTCTTTCTGACCTGCAGCCCAGAGTCAGACGCAGAGTCTAATTAGTTTCTCAGCTCCCTCAGTCAGTAAGTGACATCACTGTAACCTTGGCAGCGTGGTAACAGTGACAACTCAAATTTTAGATGAGTGCTTCCTTCTGGCGTCAGACTTCCTGGCCTGGATCTGTCACTCCCCACCCACAGCTCACAGCCCCATCACTGCTGGACCAAACAGTCAAGTGGGCAGTGTGCACACTGTTTTAAAATATGACCACCCACACCATGAAAGGCACAGTCTTTGAGCACTCAGGATTCAAACGCTGCGGTAGCGGAGGGAGTGTGGGGAAGGGATACCTGTTGTGCTGGGGGAGGCTTTTTCATGGGGTCTTTCTCATTTGATCCATGTGAAACCGTACCTGCCTGCTGGACTCCACTCAGGTGACTGCCCAAGGCCCACGTGGTTCATTTAGAACATAGGTCTCACAGCTGTCAACAGCAGAGAGCCAACTAACCATGTGGCAGCTCAAACTGTGAGTGCCCTGAGGGCGCCAGGATCTCTTAATACTGCTTTGACATCAACTACCACAGGGGAAATTGTAGTCAAAATTTACCACAAAGAACTTGGGCACATCACTAAACAGTAGCAGAGATTCATACTCTGAGAATTATGGCCTCTGTAATGCACAGATCTGCGGGGCTGGAAGCAAGTTATACTGGGTAGCAAGATGAGGGGCTTTTCTGTCTTTAGAGGCGGTGGGCTGTAGTTTTCACTCTCCCTGTGGCATGCTGTGCCATGGTGAAAGCTGGAGGCCTGTTTCCAAATGTGCTTTGTAAACAATGCTTCTCCTTGTGATCCTCTAGAAAGACCCATCCATGCAGGGAACACACACAGTTTACTGATGCTGCTATACACTTTTGGAGACATCCTGAAGCTCCCACTGACCTGAGGTAACTCAGACAGTTGATTTCCATCCAACCAGAGATCCTTCAGATGTAGGAGCGCCCCAATTGATTCTGGCTGAAACAAAAGGTGACATTACAGTAACAAGGCCCTAGACCTCCATCTTCCATTATGGAAGGAAGAGTCATCAAATGGGAACGGGTACCACAGCTGGGTTAGTTCTTGCCTCTCTGGTATCAACGCTGCCCCTGAGACTCCCAAACCTAGAATGCGAACCTGTCCCCGAATGCTCAGACCTCTAGTCCTCACTCTCCCCAAAGCACATTTCTTAACCACTGTGAACTGAAGGACATTCTTCAGTGTCTGAAGCCGAAGCATTTCCAAGCTGCACCTAAAGAAACACATATCCAGTGACTCTTCACACCCGTCTGTCATCTTAAGGACTGAGAAGCATCGAATCTCTGGGATACACACTTACCAAACTATAGATTTCATTGTTTCCTAAATCAAGTTCTTCTAGTCTCCTTAGTTGGGTAAGAGAGCTGTGGAGACAACCAACAACGAGGAGAACACTCAGAGACTCAAGACACACAGAGTGACACCCTTCCCTCCTGGGACTGGGCTCTAAAAGCATGGCTCATTTGGATGGGGCAGGGAGGACTATACTTCCAGGCACTGCGCAAGATCCCGTCTCACTTTCCCCAGAGACTCACTCAGGAAGATACGTAAGAAGGTTCTCTCTCAGTTCCAGTGAAGCCAGGTTATAGAGACTAGAAATGCAAAGAGGAAACCCGTGTTAAGAAAACGCCTTAGCTATTCCCACTCTTCCTCCACTGTCCCCATCTCCCACAGGCTGCTCTTATTAAAACCTCTTCCTCCTCAATATTTACCACTCCCGCCCAGCATAATCTTTACTTCCCAAATTTCCATTCAATGGCATTAATAAAAGCATAGTGTTTTAACCCACAAATCCCTTATACATTAGACATGTGGAAATAACATACTAGCCACTAAAGACGACTGCTCCCTGAACTAATACAGAAGACAGAAGCCGACCACAGACCTCTCAACTTCAGAATGTTAAAAATGTGCTGCCATAGGGGGCTGGGGGCTCTTCTGGTCACCAGTGACCGAACATGCCTGCTGCAGAGCAGGGTGCCTTAGTCTGATGAGACGGCTCAGTGCACGAAGGCGTTTGCCACCAGATATTTGACAACATCAGTTCACACCCCTACCCCAGGATCTGTGAGTAGAAAGAGAACCAATTCCTGCCAATTGTTTTCTGGCCTTCACTGTGGCATGCGGTATGGAATTGGTCTTGTGCTGTTATGTGTTCAAATGCCAAATACTGCCCCCCCCAAGATCTGCTTGCACCCTAGACAAGGAGACCCTCATGTATACCAAATGGTGCTGTGTAAACCTTTGTCTCCCAAGTTATCCCTGGTTGGTTAATAAAGATGCCTACAGCCTGGGTTAGGCAGAAGAGATGGGATAGAGTGAAGGCTCCCCAGCTTGGAGTCTCAGGCAGGACCCATGAGGAGAGCAAGGAGAGCGAAGAGGGAAAAGAAAGGAAATCACCGTGGGGTAGGTGAAGGTAGGTGAGGGCATGACCCTGAGGGCTGGTTTGAGGGAGGAGGAGCGACCCAGGCGGAACACGGAAAGTGATACCTCAGGGATCACCACGGGAAAGTAGATATTAACCCTCATCTCTAAAAGCTATTTAAAATCATTTTAAAGCTTATTATAAATCTAAAGACTCTGGGTCTTCTATTTGAGAACTATATGGTCTAAGTGGAATAGAAACCCCTAATACTCTCTATTAGATAAAGGCAACAAGGATGTGCAGCCAATCCCCACAATAATGATAACCACAACAGCATGCCCCAGTCCAAACAATTGTAATAAATTATATATTTATTATATATATAAATTAATAAATTATATATATGTATATATATATATATATATATATATATAAATAAAAATTAAACTAAGGTGTCTCATCTACAGAAGCCAAGTGCTCTACCTCATGGCCACCGACCAGCAGGGGAAATACATCCCCTTTAATTTGTCCAGGGTAATGTGTTAGGAGGCTCTAACTGTACAACTGACTTAACACTGTAGCTATACTGACACTGCTCTTGGTGCTCTTTGAAGCAAGACTCTCGTGCCTTTCACATAGAAGAGAGCCGATCAGGACACTATGGAACAGGCAGACCCTCTCCCCTGACAATGATTACCCGGGACAGAGTCAGTACCTCACCAGCACAAGCCCCACATACTGAGTCATTTCAACACTGCATGGTGCAGAGTCCACAGAGTGACCAACCTTCATCTCACAGTACGCAGGCTCCGTATCAACCCCAAGTAATTCTGCTAATGTCACTTTAGCAGCATCTAGAGTTGGAGGGATTTGATTTCTCAGCATACAGGAGTCAGAAGCTACATCAACACTAATCTCCCCTAATCCTTTACTCTCTATCTTCCCAACAACAAACAACAAAACTAGGACCACGTGAGCTGAGCTAAAAGGCCGCTTTTATAATGCTGGAAAGCATAAACACGACAAACACACTGATACACACGTGCTTCTGTACGTACATAAATCTCAACATTTGTGTGCCAAAACCTTTGTAACTATACTATGGACTGCTTACATTCTGAATCCTGTCCAGTTAAAACTGAGCACGGGGCTGGACTCAGCAGTGAAGAGGACGGCTGCTCTTCTAGAAGACCTGGGTTCAGTTTCCAGCACCCACACGCTAGTCACAGTTGTCTCTAACTCCAGTCCCAGGGGATCCAACCTTCTCTTCTGGCATTCATGGGCACCGTGTGCATACAGTGCCCACTCACACACCCATACACACAGAAACTAGACATTTAAAACTGAATAGGAGTGTTCACCAAAGGACAAAGCAAGAAAAGTTGTCAAATGTACATGATCAAAGAAAACCTAACTAACCCACGTTTTAAATAAACAATCATGGATTGAATCCCAGTGTGTTCCCTAGAATGTTCTAGTTTTACTTTCTCTCGATGACGTGTTCGTGTGGAAGTACTGCCATGGGGGGGACTGCTATCCAGTCCTGACCTGCAGGAGGCTAATAATTACACCAAAAGGGAAAAGCAAAGGTCTGATTTCAGACGTGTTCATGTCCTCTCCCAGAGTTATTGCAAAGGTGGTAAGTCCCTATCTGTGTTCACTTAAGAGTTTTTAAAAAAGTCACTGGTTAAATTGTCATGCTACCAATTCAACACTTATTACTTTCATATCTATTTTGACAAACTAAGGACTGATCGACCTACTGATACAAGGAGGAAAGTCCTTTGCTTCAGGAAATTTCACTTACTAGGCATCATCAAATGCACTTTAAAACGCTAAATATTTTTTAGTTACGCATCTAGGTTTGTGTGTCTGTGCACACACACACACACACACACACACACACACACACACACACACACACACACGCACACACACACATTCACAGAGACCAGAGGATGGTATCAAGTCCTATGGTAGTGCAGTTACAGGAAGTTCTGAACTGCCTGATGGTAGGTGCTAGGAACAAAACTCGGGCTCTCTGCAGGAGCAATGTGCACTCTTAACCACTGAGCCACCTCTCCAGCCCTATCACACGCATTTGGAAGCTGTTATTTACATGGTTTTTGAGTCTTTGTTGTAACATGTTTCTGAAGCTTTAGTCTGAGCATCTGCATAGGAAACACAGAAGGGAGCCTGGAGAGAGAGGGAGGCTCCTCTCACACCACTTTGGACTGGAGCGGTCACAACCACCTTGTGGGCAGCATTATGATGACACAAATGGAAGATTGGGGTTTCCCTCATCAGGAAGACCCAAAGCCACAGTTTACCCTGGCCCCAAGCCAGGGGCTGTCCTCCCACTGGACTCATCAGGCATTTTAAGAGCTCACAACTCTGTGAAAGTTTCCCAGTTAAACATTAAAACCTCTTGTTATATATGTTTACCTAAAGTATATAAATATATATGTGTCTACACAAACATAAACACAGTTTAAATGCAGCGACTCCACTTGGGGTGATAATACCTCCTCAAGAGTCACTGACTAATAAAACCCCAAGTGCCAGACACAGAGAGTCCCCAAACAGTTTGGGCTAAGGCTGTTCCTCGTGGTTGCCTCCTGGAACTCAAAGGTAACACCTGACTGCTGAGACAGCACACACTTCAGGCACAGGACTTAGAGGAATGGAGCTGGAACTGACCTGAAAGCCTCCTCCCCGAGGATTAATGCTCAGATCTAAAGGTACATCGTTGAGCTTCTAATGGGGGGAAATCAACCACTAGCCCAACTGTAAGGCCTACAGACCACAATGACTGGCTGGACAAGATGTCTCCAAGGGTACAGTTGTGGCATTTATATGTTAGGGGTAACCAACAGCTGTTAGTGGGGGCTAAGCCACTGTCAACTGTGGAACTTCATGTCTAATACTGTAAACCTAGCCGATCACCATGGCTTATGAGGGAGATCCCTTGAAGAGAACCTATCACTGCCATCTTCCCTAACACTCATTACATCTGTAAGTTAACGGCTAACTCTTATTCCTCGTCAAAGATGATACTTTTTGCAGCCAACCTGACTCCAGAAATTCACAAGTGGTCAAAACACAGGAAGCAGTGGGGTACTCAATTACAACGGAAACACCTACTACACATCTCCTACACTGAAGGCTCAGGGGACAGAAACGGAGAGGGGACAGAAAGGCTGGACGAGCGAGTGTCTTCCACACGCAACAGGGGAGCTGCATCCATGATATCTTAACAGCATGACACCTAATCAAGATCTGACAGGGACACTACCAGTTGGCACATCAATGAGGACAGGGAGAGAAATCTCAAGAGGCCCCACACATCCCTAGATAAAGACCTACAGGCAACTAATGGCTGCTGAGAGAGAGAAAAATCAATCTTATCCAGGGAAGAGAACCTATAAAATGTCCAATCTGCAGTGGTCAGCCCTAAACAGAAGTGCATACACATATACACTTATGGGGAGTACTCGGCAGATAGACTGGATGGATGGATGGATGGATGGATGGATGGATGGATGGATGGAGAGAATTTTTTCAGACTGTATGTGGTGTGCATGCATGAGAGAGAGAGAGAGAGAGAGAGAGAGAGAGAGAGAGAATATTGAAGAGCTGTGAATCTGAAAGGAAGCAGAGGAACTTGGGAAGAGTTGGAAGGGGAAAAAAGAAGGGAAAATTATATAAATACAATGCCTACATACAGAATTTTCAAAAGCTAAAATACTAAATTAAAAACAAATAAATATTTTAAGATTTCCCCTTAAGTGAAAGTCCATGGCATACTTACCATGCATATCTAATACCCAGGCAAGATGATTGCTAAGATGCCTAAAACTTGAGGCAGATCCTACCCTAAACAGGACCCCACCCCACCCCACCTCCAAAGCAGCTCCCAGTTTCCACACTTTGGAGGGGGAAATGCAGATAGCAAGGAGGCAGCAAGGATGTGGACTGAGGTAACTCTGGGATCAGAATGCTTGTCACCCCGGCTCAGTCTCCTGAGCGCCAGCCGTTACTCAGGTGAAACAGAGTTAAACCTACACGTGTCGCTAACATATGTGCACATAATGGCCTTTCTGGGGTTATGGCTCCCAGCAATTAAAAATAAAGATTTGGACATTATAATCAGACTCTGTGACCTCATGTTGAAACCATTCTAAGTCTGAAAAGCTCAAATCCTGGCCTGTTTGGTTGAGATATTTCATTATTAGATTTCAATGGCTTCTAATACATTGTGTCTGTTGTGGTGATTAGGGCTTAATACATTCCCCTTTTCAAATTACAGGGCTAGTCTTTTTAAAACTTGACACATCCCTTGTCCTTATGTGGGTACATTACAAGAACATAAGTCCAGCCGGTGTCTGAGGAAGCTCACAGTACTCCCCTCCCACCACTGAAATCTGAGAGCTCAGACCCAGGATGGTGAGGTTTGGTGTGGCCATTTTGTACCTGACATACACTGTAAGTCATGACTCATAAAACAAGTGGCAGCAAACAAAGAAAAGGCTTTGGCTAGAGACTCCTTCCTCCTCCCTGAGCCCAAAACTCAGTATATCCTGGACAAGCCATTCTCAGTTGGAGGACAGTGGACTAATTTGAAACCACCATGGCCTGGATTCCCATCAGCATCTTGTCTTGGAATGTGCTAGACCCAAGTACAGGACCAACCAACCAGTCTCCAGACTGCTGTGTGGCATAGACATGGGATCTGTGTGAGAGCTCTGGAGTTAGGGGGTGATACAGAAAGCAATCTCTTTCCTCATCTCCCAGAACACAGCATTAATACAGTCTCTGCTCCCGTTCAAGCAGCATCTCATCTCTTACAGAATCTACAAAAGAAAGTTATACCAAGGAGCAAGGTGATAGACAGCACACACCTTTAGTCCCAGCACCCAGGAGGCAGAGACATGCAGATCTCTGGGTTCGAGGCCAGCCTTGTCTACAGATCGAGTTCCAGGACAGATAGAGAGATCTATCACCAAGGGGAGAAAAAAAAAAAAAGGAAGAGGAAAGTAAAAATGTGCTACTGAGAGGTGTTGCTGGGCTGGGGAAGGCTTTAAGCAAATAATGATCTTCAGTTCATGCTCTGAATCAGGACAGTTGAGAGACCTCCATATGATTCTCTTACCTCAGTAAAGGACACTGCTGCCGACATAAAAACCAGGCATTTTTAATAATTTAT
Source organism: Rattus norvegicus (assembly GCF_021556685.1). Taxonomy (NCBI): domain Eukaryota; kingdom Metazoa; phylum Chordata; class Mammalia; order Rodentia; family Muridae; genus Rattus; species Rattus norvegicus. Next base: position 86,011,800 of record NC_141541.1, read on the forward strand.
AAACATGATAAAAGTGAGATACTTAGTAGACATAAAGTATTAATTTTTAACAATTCTACCAGTACTGATGATATTGGCAATGTACTTTATGATGTATGATTATAGCTGCTTCACGGGGAAAGAGGCTGGGTGATGTCTCACACAAACAGGGGTGGAGTGGGGAGTAAAAGACCAGGCTTCACTGAGAGTCTGCACTGCAACTGCTCCAGTATTCTGCTTCTCACTCTGGAGTTGGGGAGCAAGCCTTGTGAACTGGCAATGGATAACATGTATGTGCATATATGTATAAAGACATTGTGTGTGTGTGTGTGTGTGTGTGTGTGTGTGTGTGTGTCTTTTAAAATCCACAAGTTCAACACAAAGTTTTCCTTCCATATTAATTCCCTTCTAAAGCACCATCACAATCACTTTCCAAAAGACTTTTTAACTAAAATTTTCCTTTCTTCAAAGATAAGCAGCTATGACTCCACAGTCTTTTTTTTTTAAAGATTTATTTTATGCATGTGAGTGCATTGTCGCTGTCTTCAGACACCAGAAGAGTGCATCGGATCCCATTTCAGACGGTTTTGAGCTACCATGTGGTTGCTGGGAATTGAACTCAGGACCTCTGGAAGAGCAGTCAGGGCTCTTAACCTCTGAGTCATCTCTCCAGCCCTCTAAAGTCCTTTTTAATGGGTTAAAAAAGAAAACCTGTGTGTGTGTGTGTGTGTGTGTGTGTGTGTGTGTGTGTGTGTGTGTGTGTGTGTGTGAGAGAGAGAGAGAGAGAGAGAGAGAGAGAGAGAGAGAGAGAGAGAGACTGGCCTGTGTGTAGGTAATGTGCATTAACTGTACGCTTGATGCCCATGGAGATTAGAAGAGGGCACCAGATCCCCTGGAACTGGAGTTACTGATGCTTGTGGACCATCCATCATGTGAGAATTGCACCTTAACCCTCTGCAAGAGAAAAAGGTGCTCTTAGGCAGTGAGCCCTCCCCGACCCTGCCATACTGAACTGGAGCCTGACCTCTCCTGTGTACCTGACACACTGCTCTTCCTCTGCACAGCTTGTCTTTTTTACCTTGTACATACTGTATTTTTAAAACAGCTGCACAGTGTCTCATTATGCACACAAATCTTGATTTTAAAAATCATTCCCTATTAAGAAACATCTCATCTTTCATCTTTGATTCCTGCCGAGTTAAATTCCTGTGCAATCCTACTGGAATGGCCTCATTGTCCTATAGAACACACCAATTACCTCTTGCACCAGCACTATCCCTACCTTAGGCCAGTGGCAGGGTACAAAAGCTAACAAGCCAGCCAGGAAGCACAGGCTCCTTGGAATCATACAGGTCAGAAGAGCGGAGCAGAAGTTACACTCTAAGTCAGAATGGAGGCTACCTGTATTCTCAGCACTCTATTTCAAGGGATTGAATGAATGGTTATTTTGAGAAATTTATATTTTTTAAACTGTTTTAAATAATCTTTTAAATCCAATTCGATGCCTAAAATTTTCATTACCAAGTGATCTAGAAAACAGAATGAAAGATACTTAAACCAAACAAACAAATGGCAATATACTGAAACACCACTTTAAAAAATCTCTATCTCGATTGATCGAGATAGATAGATAGATAGATAGATTGATTGATTGATTTAGAGTAGCAATTTGAATGAAAAAAAAAAAAACACAGAAAACAATTTTGCTGGTGAAAGTACTCTATCAATGAACTATGCCCCAAGACTCCAAACTTAAAAATAAAGTCTTTACTTTTGCTTTTGAAACAGTATTTTACAGCAATCCCCAGACCTCAAAAAGGAGTTAATGGCAGTTTAGTCAAAGCCTTTTCTCTTCTACCACACACAGCTGAGTAGCCCAGTGCGAGTTTTGTCAGCTAAGGCCCCGGGGCTTACTTAGTTCAAGTCCACTGAAATCAAGGTCACTGGCTGCAAGGGCAGCACATACAAAATCATAGCCACGTGTTCTAGCTCAGCCTGCCAGAGAACCTAAGGCCTGCCTACTCATTCTATTTCTACCACCAAATTATCATAATTACATGTTTACTGATAAGAACTATTCGGTGACCAATGGCTGTGCCGGGCCTATACTAGCATGGCATAGACAGTTCTGCTATTCTAAGTAGGCTACACTGTGAGGAGAAAATTTAATCAAAGTACTCTGAGGCTACCTTTCTTTTTATAGCATTAATTTAACAGCAAATAATAGGAATTTTTCATGGCAAGGTTACACAAGTCCAAGACGAAGTAGCGCACTGCCTAATGCCGGGCCTCAGGCTTCCCAGGCCCCCGGCTCACTCTGCTACTTCCCCCCAGGGCCTTGTGACCTCCAACCTTCACCCACCCCCACCCCACCCTCACCCTCACCCTGCATCACTTGAGCACCACAGACTGGCTGCAAGCGTCTGCTTGCTCACCGGGAGCAAGTCATTTGGACTGGTGACCTCAGGGCAACTCATCCATTATTAGATTCTTTCTGGAGTGTACTATTCTGTGTTTTTAGCACATTTATGCACAAGCTATGCAAACATTATTACTAATTCCTGGAAGTGTTTACCCTCTTCAAAAGAATCCAAGCCATTCCTGCACGGACATGTTTTTAATTCTTTCGAGCACATATAACTAGGAGAAATCATTAAAATTCAATCCTTCATCTTCAAACCTGTTCAACCCTCCAGCCGCTAACAACTGCTAGCTGCTTTGGAGACTTGTGCACACTTGTCACTCTGCATAAGCAGGGTTGGATGGTATGCGCTCTTTAGGGTCTGACCTACCTACCATTCATTCATTCTTTCTTTCCTTCCTTCCTTCCTTCCTTCCTCCCTTCCTTCCTTCCTATCTTTTCAAGGCTCACTCCTGTGGTAGCATGTAGCAGTACTAAGTTGCTTTTATAGTAGTTTACTCACTCACGCATCCAAGTGTGAGTGGCTTCTACTGTGAGGGTATTATGAAGAACCCTGCTCTGAACTCACCATCAAACTTGGGGATGGATTATGTCTTTAAATCTTTGGCGTACACATGGCTAGAATAGCTGGGCTACATGGGAGCTAAGCTCAACCTTGAGAGAGAACCTGCCCAAACTGCTATAATCAGGCTGCAGTGCTGACCTTTTCCACCAGCCCTAGGTAAAGGTTTCAGCTTCTCTAGACCTTCAGTGACGCTTGCTGCCGGGTACCCTTTAAAAATCATCCCGGAAGGTGTAACGTGCAGACGCACAGAAAGACTTGACCTAAAGCATTCAAACCGTGGAAAGCAAGAGCCTGTAAATGGGCTTACTGGGAGAAGTGTGCGATTTAGAAACAGCGGTATCTGCAGGGAAGCCGTGCCTTCTGCGGCTGACACGACCTTGACCATCCACAGCAACGCAAACACAAAAGGTGCTTATCACCACTGCAGAAGACGTTAATGGTGCTCAGGGTGGCTGGTGCCAGCCCTGGGATCAAGGGTGTTGTGGTGAAAGCATATGAGCTTGGGTAGCGCATGCAGCTGCCAGCCATACCTTACCCTGTTCCCTACTTCCTTCAGTGCACGGACACTAACACAGCGGCTCCCACTACACACTGGAATTAGTTCTAAGCTTTCTGGCAACAAAGGCAGAGAAGTAAATGTGATAAATGTCAGAACTGTTACTAAAATGAGAAGCTTCCCATTCTTTGGTAGATACTTTTTCCTAAAAATAACCCCCTTTCTCCTTAATAGCTCCTTATATCAGAGAAAATTAAGCAATACTAATAGACAATACTTATTCTTCGTTAGAAGCTGTACTTTTCATAGTTATTTCATCATAGCCACTTTTTATAGCAGCTGAGCCCAGGGCATTGCATCGGGATAAGCCAAACGGTTGTGGCAGAGCTTGCAAGAACTCTAAGCCCAGAAGCTACCATGCCTAGCTGTGCTGATGGAGTGATCCTGTGTGCTCTGCTGTGTGTGTTCACCCAGCAGGTGAAGAGGAGTGACAGGCCAGGTCCCTGCCATTAATGGAGTCTCACTGATGCAGGTACACACAGCTGAACACCCCTGGACACCCAGCCTTTTCTGTATAGTCACAGAACTGAGGCCATCACAGTACAGGGGGTAAGTGACTGCTCAGGGAACCTGTGGGTCTGCAACTGAGCTCACCTCTACCTGTCACCACCCAAGGTTTCAAACTGTACGTGTACGTGAAGAATATACCTCAGCCAGTCTGGAGAGAGAGGGCACTCGGTGGACTTTAAGGTATATTTGTAGGAAAGGCTTCAGAGCTCTCTGCTTGGCCCATGCGTAGGTCTACACCACAGTAAAATCTGCTTAGTGCACAAAGACAGAAAGGTGCACAGGATGTCTGGAAGTCAGTGCCCAGATGTAACTAGAAGAATGTCTGCAGCAGACTCTTCAAAACTAAAGCGAACCTGACACAAAGATCAGCAGAGACCACCCAGGCACTGGTTCTCACTTCTCAGAGCGATCTGGGAAGACATCAACAGAGTTCAGTTGGAAGCCCAGAAAAACAGACCTCGAAAACCGCGGCTACACAGCTTAGCTGTAGCAGTCTACAATGAAAGGGTGCTCCCCACACACCTACAATATACCTTTATAGTCCTTACATTTATTATCTTAAATACAATTATGCACCGATATAATGTTCATATTAAATACGACAGGTCTTATTTTGTGGTTCTAGATGCCCTGACGCTCACTATGTAGAGCAAGTTGGCCCTGGTGCTCTTAGACTTCTTCTGCTTCTGGGATTAAAGGTATGCACCACCACACTCAGCTAACATTTTATTAAAAATATGAAACTCTACAGTGTGTGCTCCTACAATACCGCCACTACCCTCCACACCAAAGAGCACTAGGCTACTGATGCTTTTTTTCTTTATGCACACACAGCACATTTTGCTTTACATTTGGTGACAAAACACCAGGCTAGGGGTTCTCTCGCTTCCTGACTGTAAGATTAAGAAGGACACTCTGCAAAGGCAGGTGTCGACATAATGTTTTGGGGCACTGTGTAAATGTTATCCTTATGTTATTCGAATGTCGAGTTCTCTGCCCTCATATCTCATTTCAATCCTGACATGGCACTGCAACGCTTATGTCAAGAATCTCCTGTCTCAAGTTTGTGTAAACAATTCTTACCACTAGTTTTTGCCTTGTCGATAAATGCTGATCACCCAATGGCTAGGGCAGAAGACAGAACAGGGTGGCACTTCCACCAGCCCAGGGAAGGAGGGAGGGAGGGAGAATGAGATTTGCCACTAGGAGACAGAGGGAGAGTTTATGGGGTTACGCTGAAAAATGGAAAGCCACCAGTGCAAGTATCATTAGGATCCTGGATGGGAGGCAGCCAGATTAGCTTAGGGGGTTAAGATAGAACATTAGACTGCCCAGGTATTGAGGTGAAGCTTGAAAATAAATCTTGGTCTCCCTGCGTTGTCACTGAGAACTAGCTAGGAGAAAGAAATACAGCCACAGAATTGATTTACTACATACATTTATATTAAAAATAACATTTACAGGCAGGTGCATCTGTTAAGTCCACCATGCCAATCTTTACATTTTGTCTGTTATGGTAAGGACTGTTAAGGCTCTGTTGATAAACTACCATATTCCCTCCCTTTTCTTCCTTGGTAAGGAGTGTGAACATTGTAATTCTTAGCTGTTCTTATTTCTTCTCTAGGGACCCTCTGCTGGGCTCGGATCCGTGGCCTATGTTCTAACTGGGTCAGTGTCTGGCGTTGAGCTCTTTGTGAATTCTGGATACTGATCTTCTATCAGCTGGCACAGTCTCCCTCCCACTCTGTGAGCATCCTCCTCACTCAGCTGATTGCTTCCTCTGCTGCACAGGAACTTTTTAATTTTATGAGATGCCATTTGTCCAGTGTTGGCCTAAACTCCAGAGCAAATGCGAATCCAGAATTCAGTTCGCAGCACCTATTTCAAGCAGTTCTGGGAGCCCAACACCCTCTTGTTGGCCTCCGTGAGCACTTGAGAAGTACAAGTCATAGACACAGACAAAGGCACACATATATTGAAAAAAGCCCTGAAACAAAAGGAGACCTTGAAGCAAATTGACTTCCAGCAAATACAAAGCAGCACCACACATTAAGATTTAGGGACAGTCAGGCCCCGGTGAAATGGCTTAGTGGGTAAATGGATGCTTGCTAAGCAAGCATGGGACTCTGGATCCCAGAAGTTATGTAAAAAGCTGGGTGTGGCCAACAGGATGCCTGTAACCCCAGAGCTGTGAGAAGTGGAGATGGGAATCACTGGGGATGGCTGGGCACTAGTCCAGGCTCAGTGAGACCTGGTCTGAAGGAACAGAGCAGAGAGGATTGATGACAGAGCAGAACACCACAGCCCACTGTCCCCTGGCTTCCTGGCACATACAGTGTACACAGGGGAGCCCAGATGGCAATAAATAATAAGACGCAGAAGCGGCTGGACCCTCAGATGGAAGGCTGACTCCGATCTCTCTTGAAGGCGACAACTGAAGCACGGCTGGCCCCTGGCTGTGTGAAGGCTGCAAAGGTAGAGTATGAGACTGATAAACTTCCCTTTAGCCTTGGCACTCACAAGCGTCCACACAAACTTACTTTCCAATATTCTCCGGCAGAGACTGTAGCGAGATGTCATTTACAGAAAGGCATGTTAAGTTCTGTAGTTCAGGGAAGCTCTCGGGCAACCTGAAACGACAACGAGTGTGTCAACTCAACAAGGAAAGCAGTGCACACCAAGTATAGATACAGACTTCCCCCGTGTGCTGGCCCAACAGCCTCCACAGTGGCCTTGTCCTATGTGTACCACACCTATAAACAATAGCCAACGCCTGTGTCCACCACTTCTGGACAGGCCACGTAGATGGTTACTGATGGCGGGCGGCAAACACAATCCCCAAAGCAGGTAGATGTGCAAGGTCTAACACACTGAGTGTCCTGAAAGATGCTGCCCCTGGAGCCAGAACTCATGAGAACCCGGCTGGGTGTGATGGATGTTCCCTTAATCCCAGCATTCACAGGCAGAGGCAGGTAGATGGCTGTGAGTTCTAGGACAGCCAAGGCTGCACAGTGAGACCACATCTCAGACAAAAAAGAAGAAAATCCTAAGAAACAACCCAAAACAAAAACCTGCCGAGGATGAAAACACTGCACTGATTATAAAGAAAATACAGAGACGATTTAGCTAGCCCGTGGGGGTTTGAGCCACAGGACAGCTCGCAATGCCCGCCCAGAGCAAAGGATTCTGCACTGATGGGCTGCCGGCCGACTGCTACTGTCTAACTTCATTTTAAACTCAAGATGTCACTCATTTAACATAATTTTATCTTTCATCGCATAGTGTCCTCAAAAGCACTTTAGCATGTCTCAACTCCACAAAATAGTAGAATGTAATATAAAAATCAGTATTTAAATTTTACAAAGAAATTCTAGTTTTAATATTCCTACAGTTACCTGTATTTTGGGGGGAAATCATGACTAAAGATGAAAGAATCTAATCACATCTATAATGAGATGCAACAGACATACAGACACACACACAGACACACACACACAGACAGACACAGACACACACAGAGAGACAGAGAGACAGACAGACACAGACAGACAGACAGACGCACGCACGCGCACACACGCACGCACACACACACACACACACACACACACACACACACACAGCATGAACAGACCTCTGGCTTAGCAGTGAGCTCTTCACCTATACTTGTCTTTTCTTTTGATAATCATTTACATAAAAAAGAAATCCTGTATTAGTGTTTGACATTTAATATGGGTCCACTTCATAATTCAAAACCAAATCTAGGTATCCAAGAACAGGGCATCAACAGGAATGTTTTGTTGTTGTTAGAAATAGCTTTCTGAAGATTGTTACTTACAACTCAAAAGACAACTTATTTGGTCGGTCTTGAGTTTTGTCATAAGTATATACCCCTTTATGATCTCAAAAGCAGCTAAAATGTTCTTAAAGTGAGTAAAGCGCATCGGCCAGCTGGCCTGCCTTTCCGCCAGCTGCTAGCAGGAGAGTAGCCTGTGTGAGTGTAGAATGGGGAGAGAGGCAGAGGCAGGGACAGGGGTTCCAATGCTCGCTCTGAGTAGCTGCACCATCTAGAGGTCCTTACACCTAGCTGCGGATCAGTTTCCTCAGCCATAAACTAAGTGGACCACACAATAACCAAGTTACCTTCAGCTCACAAAGAACATCTTAATTCTGAACATCAGGACACCTGCCAAGTGAAACTGCTTATCTCTAAGAATCCTGCACGTACAAGGCCAGGATAAAAACAGGAATAAGCTGGGTGTGTTCTAGCTGTGACGGACAACTGTGGTGGCAACAGTTGGCAGACATTAGAAAGAGAAGAGCAGAAATCAGAAGGTGATTAAGTGACAGCGTGGACAGGTCTCGGCTGCCGCAGGTACGCCCAGCTCACCAGGCACATGAGCTGCGGCAGAGCTTGGTTCACTCAGCGCAATGAACGTTTACTGAGCACTTCCTCCAGGAACTACAGTAGGGCTGGAGACATAGTAATAAAGGAGAGAGAAGTACAAGTCACTTCCTCATTTCTGAGGGGGTCTTTATCAGAGGGATAACTACAGTGTGGATTTCAAGTGCTATGAAAACACACCAACAAGGCTGTGAAAGACCAGAGGGGCATCGGGGAGTGAGGGAAATGCTTTCTTTAGACCTGAAGGGTGCTGGAGGGATCAGAGGGATCACTGCAAGAATGGGGAGCTCAAAAACGAACACAGTGCTTCATTACTGCTTGGGGTCTGACCAAAGCAGGTAAGGACAATCAGGGTAGACACTGTCTAAGCACAGAGAGCTGAGGAGGCTCTCAAAGCCATGGATGGGGAAACGCTGAGTTTTGGGGACAGGACACTTAAGAGGTTTTGAGACAAGGTAGGATTCCATGGAGGAAAGTAGGAAGGACATACGGCTTGAGGACAGGAACATAGAAGAAAGGCATTAGGCTTTACAACAGAAAAGATGATTGTTTTTAAGTTATAAATGATACGAGTATCAGTCACTGAAATTCGAAAGAGAGAAAACAGAAGCTCTGTAAAAACACATTTAATTCTTGGCAATGAGATATGGGTATAACAAAATTAAGTAGGGAATTGTTCGATACTCAAGGAGTCTCAATTTTGAAATGAAGGAGATAAATCCAGTTCAGTTTTGAAGAAGGGAATAGCTATGTACACAGCCTTGAGGAATCCTGCAAACAGACTCAACAGTTCAGGGAATCCTCTAGAAGACACACCTAAGAGCTACCTCTTCAATGCCTATGGGCATTAGCCCATTTCTCCTGGCAACAAAGACCCCTGAAGGCAGGTGCCAGTGGACTCCCAACTCAACCAGGCCACGAGGAGTCTTGAAAATGCCCCTCAGCCACACCCAGATAGTGTTCTGTGAAACACCAGGAAGGGCAGAGCTGCACTGAGTAGTAAAATGGGGCAGGTGGCCACACTTAGATAAACCTAAGTAAACCCCACAGTTACTGCCAGAGTAAGGAAAGCATGGCATTAAGGGCTTTTTGTGAGTGCTTCTTTTATAAAAGGTTGAGATTATAAATGTTTCATTACTGGACTATTAAAAATGAGTTGAATAAGACTTTTCAGGCTGGGGATATACGTCAGTGGAAAAGCATATGCCTAGTAATTTGTGGCCCTAAGGTCAATAAAGACAAGCAACTGCCTGGGTAAATGTGCAGAGTCTCTCTGGTCTCAGTCTTATCCCACAAGACAACAGAGGAATAGGGGATTCATCTTTATTTATTTCTACATGTATTCTCTCTCTCTCTCTCTCTCTCTCTCTCTCTCTCTCTCTCTCTCTCTCTCCCCCCTCTCTCCCTCTCCCCCCCTCTCTCACACACCACAAACACACTGACTGCACATATATGTGTCATGGTGCATGTGTGGAGGTCAAAGGACAACCCAGAGGAGTCAGTTCTATTACATGGGCTCCAGGAACTGGATTCTCACCACTGCCAGACTTGCTTGCCAAGTGCCTTTACCTGCTGAGCCAATCCACCTGCCCAACCGAGAGTCGTTCATGCTGGAATTCTTTACGCTGCTTTAGAAATGTACTAATTCCTGCTTTGTACTGCCCTTCACCATGACCCCATCAGCACCACAGTGTGCCCTCTTCCACTGCTCGCTTGCCTCCCACCGTCTATTTATGAACATACATTTGGAAAATTAATCATTTGGCAGAGACAGCGCCCCATCAGACACCTCCTGGATGCCCCACTTGGCTGCACACTGTGCTTGGCTGTCAAGCGTGCTGGCCTAGCCTGGGAGGCAGAAAGGTTACCTGGTGAGAGGGTTTCCGCTGAAGTCAGCTACCTGCAGCGCTTTGCAGAAGGAGATGCTTTCTGGAATCTCGGGTATATCTGCAGGGGCAAACAAAGTCCAGCAGCACTGTTAACACTTGGTCATCTCAGGACAAACACCCAGGCACCATTAGCTGGCTCGAATATGGCCCGGCTTGTTACAACTATTTGTCTACAGAAAATACGTTCTTTAAGGAGACACATTAAAAATGTATGGGCCCAATGAGCAGAGGTTCTGGGTTTAATGTTTTAGCTCATTTCAATGGTACAGTTGAAAAGGTATCAACAGTTTATGTTGTTAGTTGATGTGTGAGTCAAAAGATGGTCGAGTGTGGGGTTGGGGATTTAGCTCAGCGGTAGAGCGCTTGCCTAGCAAGTGCAAGGCCCTGGCTTTGGTCCTCAGCTCCGAAAAAAGAAAAAAAGAAAAAAAGATGGCCGAGTGTGAATGAGCGAAAAGTCTGACAGTTCTCAGCTTCCTGTGGATGAAGTGGATCAGAGGTTCAGGGAGACTGGAAGGCTGGAGAGGATTGCAGTGTAAAACCTGACCCTCCACAACAGGGGGTACAGAGAACACAGGCCCTTCCGCACTTGCAGTGGGAGTTTCTTGCACTCGTACTGCAAGAAACAGACTTGTGAGAGGGGAAGCTGTACATCTGAGGAGCCACCATAGCGGCAGGAGTGACAACTGGACAACTTAAATTCACTGGGTCCAATTGATCCCAGAGCAGCAAGGGTCAGGAGGAAGTGCCAAGCCAGCAAAGGCGAGCAGAACAATGTCCCTAACGGTCTCACTCGAGTAGACCTTTGGCACTGGGTAATTAATCATGATGTTCCCAGAAGTGAGACAGGCAAAGCACAAGGTCCTGCTTCAGCGACAAAAGCAGAAAAGCTGCAGAACCAACAAACAGCTCTCTTGAATCACAGCGACAGACAATCATGACACTCAACCAGCTTCTAAACTTCGGCTCCTTTACAGCCGACCCAGGCCCTGTGACTGAAGGGAGGCCATGTTCCCTTGAGGAATGACCCTGCTGTGACAGAGGAAAGCTTCATACTACACTCTCCTCTTTTACTCCCATCGTTCCTTTTAAAAGACTGTAAAAGGCCCTTATACTGGGGAAAATCAGACCTGCTCACAACGGACACGGATCTGAGAGCCACCCCTTCCCCACCTCAAGCACAGTGGCCCTCTGGTTAAGGTAGGACCCCACAGAGGCAGGTGACAGGATGGTTACAACTTAATCATGAGGTGACTCCAATGCAGCTGCCGTAACTGAGGCTACACTGAAGTCCTTGTTTGAGCACCTATTGATCTTGCTAGTGCTTTTATCAATACAATCCTCAAGGACCATGAGAAGCAGTTTTTCTACTCTTCCTCCACAAAGGTATTATTAGTTCACTAGCCCTGTGTCCTTAGCTCACAGGGACTCTGATCACTTGTCTGTTCCATATAGTATCACAACCTAATTATAGTGATGATGTCATGCTGTGGCGGCCAAGTGACTAAGGAGTGAGTAACTACTCTGTCCCTGTCCGTAAAGCATGTGTGCATCCAAGGATAGGCAATAAATCCAATCAAAATTTACAGAGCTCTAACCTCAGTGACAGATCCAGTGCACTGGTTATACAGAGACACTCCTTCTAAGGGGAAAGATAAATCGTTGCTCCTGACCCTTCTACCACCAAGGAAGAATCACAGTGTTGACTAGGCCTCCCTACATTCTGGAGACAGCACATTCCACACTTTTTGTGTTACTTTGGCCCATATACCAAGAACTTGGAAACCTGCTAGCCCGGGACAGAAGGCTTCAACAGGTCCCTGCTGCTGTGCAGGCCCCTCTGCTTCTTGGGCTCTATGACCCAGAAGACCCACAGTAGTGAGGTGTCCGTGGCAGACAGATGGTACTGGGCACCTTTGATGGCCCCCGTAGTGAGTCTGCAGGCACCTACAAGTGGACAGCTGCAGCACTACAACTCCTGTCTGGGATAACTCTGAAAGACAGTGGTGAGGGGAAATCTTCATAATGGGAAAAACTCTGGGTAGTGCATGTAATTGTCCACTGTGCTTGGAAAAAGGGACACTCAGATGTGCAAGTAAACAGTCATCTGTGAGCTATGGCCATGTGGCTGAATGGTGGAAACCTTTAAAGAAGCAGGTTAGAAAACTGGTGAGTTGAAAACTGGTGAGAAAGGCAGATGAGAAAGAAAAAGGTCTCTGAAATACACAAGGAACAGAAAGATATTTGTATCACATGTACATTTTGAACTGAAGGCTACCCTCAGCAAAGGAGAACAGTAATAAGTAGCTAGGGTGACCCCACTGATTAGCAGCCTCTTTCCCTGACTAGTGTCCACATGGACAGACGGCTGTGGTGGCAGGGATGGAAGCTATGCATGGGTTTAATAATGTATGCCTCTACTCACCAAGGTAAGCCAAATACACCAGCTACAGAGATCAATACTGAGCCCCCTAGCACCATTCCTGGGGTAATAAACCAAGGAATCTGGTAACAGGCTTTATACTTAACTGGAAGGATACCAGATATGTCTGAGTATGGGCATGCCTTCCTGCATGTAGTTCTTCTGTCAAAATTACTGTCCATTAACTTACATAATGCCTTACCACAGTCAGAGTATTCCATACAGCACTGCTTCTGACTAAGGACTCACCTCACACCCAAAGAAGTGAGACAGTGAGTTTATGTATCCTAAAGCAGTTAGCTTGACAAAATGGTGGGATGGTCTTTAAAAAGATGGTTACAACGCCATAGGTGGCAATATCTTGGAGGTCTAAGGCAAGGTTCTCCAGAAGGCTACACTAGCATTCATTAAATGGTGTTGTTTCTCCTCTAGCCAGGATTTATGGTTCCTGGAACTAAGGGGTAGTAGTAGGGTCATTATTCTGTGACCTCAGGCTCTGTTGGCCAAACATTTTGATTCTAGAAGGGGTAATATTCCTGCTGAAGGCACAACTATTCCTCTGAATGGGAAACTAAGGCTGTCCCCCTGGCCACTTTCAGTTCTGATGCCTTTGAGTCAACAGGCTGAGAAACGAGTTAGTGTTGGAAGGGACGATTTATCCAGGCCATCAGGAAGAAGCTAGACTGTGTTTTTTTTCCCCACGATGCAAAAAGGTATATCCAGGATAGAAGAGGTCTCTTGATGGTATGATATCCTATGATTAAGGTCAGTGAGCAACTACAATTCAACCAGGCAGGGACGATAAATGGCCCATAACCTACAGAAATGGAGGTGTGAGTCACCCTCTAGATAAAGACCAAGCAAGACCTGCTGGGTTGCTTGCGGAGAATGAAGGAAAAACAGAATGAGTTTTAGAAAAGGTGGCTATAAATAGCTCTTAAGGCCGTGCGTATGACGAGTTACAGAAATGGGCACTGTGGCTGCCATGAGCACTCGTCCTATTTTGCTAATAACGGTGTTTTAGCTGTGTGGGGGGTAGTTGTATGGTATTAGGTAGAACCTCAGTCATTACTGCATTCACTGAGAAAGTAAACATGACACGAGGAGATGTAATTAGGTATCAAGCTGACAAGGAGTGAACTTCTGGTGGCTAATCTTGATTATAAACTTTATTGGGCCTAGAATAAACTAGACCCAATCTGGCCAGGTCACAAAAGGTAGTTCCTGTAAGGATTAAATAATGATGGATGGCCTTCCCCAGAATGAGTGGTGTCTTCAGCAGCCCAGAATTGGTCTGAGGGAAAACAGTGCTGCTTTTGCCTCCTCTCCCTACTTATTAATGCACCCACCCTGTTGCTGCTATTCTTGCCATCCTTCCCTACACCAGAACGCAGCTTCTTCAGCCTTCTGACGTGGACCGACGTCTTGTGGACAGAGCAAGCACCAGGTTCTCAGTCTCTTCATCATCAACCATTGCTGGCCTATCCAACTCAAACGATGTAAGCCAATCTAACAAAGCCTCTTTGTGATAAATGTTCATTCTGCTAGTTCTGTTCTTGTACTGAGCCTTGGCAAGTACGAAATATCAAACTGGCAGGAGGGGGTCTTTGCCTGTTATTAATCTGACAGGGGATAAAGATTCAGAATATACAAAGAACTCAAAATAAAAACATTAAATAACAATACAAGTAATCCAACTAAGAAATGGGTACAAAAAAGCTGAACCGTTTTCAAATGAAGTTCAAACTACCAATAAATGCAATGCTTAATTAACATACTTAGTCATTAGGAAAATGCACATGAAAATGACTCTTACCCCAGCTCATTCCATCAAGAAAAGGTAAGATGACTGGTGAGGCTCCTTTACACTGTTGACGGGGGTGTGATAGGCCCAGACTATAACGTCAGTAGACTGGTTCCTCCAAACACTAACTATAGAATTACCACAGCCCCCAGCCATCTAATGCTTGAGTAAATACCTAAAGGAATCAAAGCCAGCGCACAGTGGAGATATCCCTCTGTACTCACAACAGGACTCTTCATACCGGCCATTACATGGGCAGCCTAGATGCCTGCTGATGCAGAAACGGGTGAAGAGACGTAGTCTACAGTCACGCTGCAGATTTAGTCTGTCATGAGGGTTAAAATGCTGCCGTTTGTAGGAAAATGAGTGGAACTAACGATCGAGTAAGAAAATTAAGGCAGCATGACAAAAAGGAGCGCCACAGGTGGTCCTTCTTCCATGGGCTTCCATGAAAATAACACGAAGAGACAGGGTGCCAACCAAATATGGCAGCACAGGCCCCCAACCCCAGCACTTGGGAGGCTGCAGCTGGGAGATAGTGAGCCTGGGCTACACAGTACGAACCAGGATGTCTGGGAGACAGAATGAAATCCTATCTCAAAATAATAACAAGAAAGAGGCGAGGGGAAGGCGTGGGGTGGATGATTAAGGATGTGGAAGAGGGAAAGGGGACAGAAAACGAAAGGCGGATATGACAAGAGCACATACACTATGTACATGTATGGAAATGGAAGGAAACCCAAGGCTTTGCACGATTAATAGCTTCAAATTTAAAAGCAGGCAACGGGAATAAAAAAGACACGAATCTGTCACAGGATCAGCACTGCTGTTTCTGCAGCCGAGACAGCCGTAGGACACAGGCCTGCCTTGGCCTGGAAAATGCTCAGCAGCCTGGACAGACCACAGCAGTCCCTTCCTGCCACGATTTTGGGTCTGCTGGGTCTGTATAATGATGGGGAGAAGGGGTGCCGTGTAACTGCCATACATCACAATATGAATTCTATAGAGGCCTGATGTTCTATCAGTGAAAATAACTGGGGGGAAAAGACACAGTTCAGGCGACTTCCATTGTATAAGACAGATAGCTCAGGAAGTAGGCTTCCTTTCTATCTGGGTGTCAGAACACCACTGAGGCTTGAAAAGACGGCCACACACATCACACAAATTCCAAAACTTCTGCTCAGTAACAGTTTGGAATGCAGGATCCTGGAATAACAGAACACAGCTGAGCAAGTCAAGACAAAAGCAACCTACACTAGGTCTGGTTAGAAGAAGGCATTTCCGCTCCAGGTTATACTCTGGGAATATATAAAGTAGGAGAAGGAATACAAAACCAAGCCTGACTTCTGTCCATTGAGTGCACATGCCAATCATGACCTTTAAATATCTATGCTCTAAATGAATAGTTTCAGACAAGAACGGTATGAGTGTAATTAAAGAGTGCTGAGCAGTCATGTGCTTTGAAAGAAAGTTACTGAAAGCTGGGGGTCCCCTGGCCTCATGTTATGGCTTTGGTAAGATAGCATTAGTCAAGAACTGTTTGGTGACAGGCCATCGGTGGACCGTAGCAAAGCTCAGGAGGAGGAGAGAAGCCATTGGTAGAGGACAAGTTGAGGCATGAATGAGAGGTAAGAAGGGGTGACTTTGAGGACTAGAAAGTTCCCTTGACTTTGGCTCAGCCCAACCGTCCACTACTAATTTGCAGTACACGGTTTCCTTGTCTATGAGAAGCAGTCACATCTCTGCCTTATAGTTAACAAACACACTGGGGAAGAGTGAGGCCATTAACAAAAATATGAGCGTTTTACTGTTGCTCAAATGATTTGAGAAGCAATAATGACTAAACCCAGAACCAGAATGTATTTCCATATAAAGGTTAGAGACATTTAATATTATATTCTTAGTAAATTAATACTTAGCGTTAAGATTTCCATCAACTTATTAAATTACATAACTCAAAACTTCTACTTGCCAATACTATAAAAGACAAAAAAATTTTAATCTTGCTTTTTATAGTTCTTATTAGACATGTCCATTTACAGACAAGAATAAAAATAACAAAATCTCTCTCAGGCATTTTGCAAGTATCAGATTTTGTTATTTTTATTCCTCTTTTTTAAGATAACCTTTAATTCAGATCCACTGCAAATTATCATCATCTCTGAGTTTGAACTGCTTTTGACAAGTGGATTTTAGCTGTCTTGGAAGGAACACACCAAATCCAGAGTTTACCAGCAGGACAGTTTCTGTGGCCTGTGTAAGGACACTCACAACAGGGCCAAGCTGTCGCAGAGCAGACAGACCACCATTCCTGCACTGTCTGTGGAGGCTGCTCACACACACAGAGCCTTCACAACAGACACAGCACCTTAGACACGATGTCAGAGGCCATCCCCTGACCTTCAGGGCATCTACTTTTAACAGACAGGCTGAGAGTCTGTTCTACCCCACACCAAAAGCAATGTGTAAGTTCAGTTTATATGTTCCTATAAGAAATAAAGGAGTCACTGAACCCCAAAATTATCAAGGTAAAGCAGCTCCTGATGTTCACAGCACCGATCCACCACCATTTTAGTGATGTCAAGGAATGAAGACGTTAGGCTGTGACCTTTTCCTTCTAAGCACGGGTTTCAGTTCTGGTTCCAGAACTCAGAGCCCTTCCTTTTGTGGAAGACTGTGGACAGCCTGCTTTGTCTGTCAGGACACATTTCACGTCAGTGAGTAATCAGTTGCTCACCGGCACTTGTTCTGTGTGACAAATGTGGAGACGGAGAGTAGCAGGCCTATTCAGAGACACAGAAGCATCAAATAAATGGCCCGAGACCACTCCACTGACACCTGGAACAGCAGAGCTTTGGGTCAATCCCTCTGCAAGAAGACACAGAGGTCCCCCTGAAGATCTACAGAGCCACATGTCAGGCTCTCCAGGCACCCTGCAGGGATTACAGATGACAGAGGAGTTTACGCAGAGAAATACAAAATACTGTCAGGTTGTTGTCATGTCAGAAATGGGGGTGGGTGAGGAGTGTGGAGGTCAGAGGAGGCAGGGCTGAGTGAGCCCCCTGTTTTAAGGCTGCTGCACAGATGCCTGGAGAGCCACTGTGTAGAAAAGAAAGGAACTGAGGAATAGGTGGGGGGGGGGGGGGGTCAAGAGCCAAACGAATCGCTCAGAGCGCAGCCCGCACGGCAACAGAAGAGGGAAGAAGGGTATAGCGGTAAGCTAATTTCTAGAAACAAACTGTTGTCTTTAAAAGTGAGGTGAGGTGAGGAGAGGCTCAACCACAAAGGCTGAGGAGCCCGAGGAAGAGAGAAAGGAGAAGAACTAAAGCGACAGCGCTCTACCAGACTCCAGTCTCCAAAGCTGCGCTCACTAGTTAACTAAGCAAGGAGAACGGGGAGACGCGGCAAGGCTTTCTCCTCCTGATGCTAAATGAGTGAAGGAAAGAATGACAGAGGACTGTTGTTTAATTTGAAATGATTTCCAGGACTGGCAGGCTACAATGTGTCTCTTACTAAATTATGGCAAGCATTTTTCTTACCAAAACAAGAGCTGACAATCCTATGTTGAATCTCAATAAAACAACAACAAACGGCGACCCTGCTCTTCCGGGCAGCGTGCATCCCACGGGCACGTGACCTAATTGTAATTTGGGGTGTTACTTTGAGTCAGTCTGTTTTACCTAAAGCTGGTTACATGAAGTAAGGGGTAGAACCTTCCACATATGGCCGGCACTAGTGACTTCTAACGTCACATTTCTCCTTAGAGACGGCAGCTCTAAGAAACTCGTCATTGTCATTGTCAAGCAGACGCAGGAATGGCTTTGGTGAAGGCAGGCTCACCTGCTCCAGAGCTTTGCACAACCTATGGAGCTGAGTTTGGCTTTCATCTACACATCAACAGTCAGATTCCCTAAAGCCAGCGCATCGGTGTAGACCGTACATCTCTAACTTTCCCTCAGCACCAATATCTAGCTAAGCATCTTGACTTTCACAGTAGCTCACTGGTGCACAGTGCATCTAAACCTTCAGATTCCAAAGGCTTCCTTGAGTTCTACACGCAGTACTGTCCAGTTCCCAGGGCAGTGCACTGAGCTGTCTTCCAGCAGGAGGCAGGGTGTTCCCGGCTACTGCTCATTCTGATTTTCCCCTATGGTCTTCTTTCCACCTCCACTTTCTATTGTTCCTAGGTCCACATCGAAAAGCCAGAGAAAGGAAAGCAATTGCTGAGATGACCTATCTGAACTGTTTTGCTTTGCCATGACAGTCTCCCATTGCTGTCACTTTCTCATCAAGCCCCTCACTCATACAGCACCCCTCAGAGTCATCTCTCATCTCCAAGGCAACAGATGACAGTGCCCAGGGAGCAGGAGCCTTCAGTGGTAATTCTAGATCTACATTTGCTTCTCCACTCTTTCCCGTGACAGACACACAAGTACATCTTTGTAGTCCACAGAAATTAAATTGTTTCTAAAAAATTACACAGGTACACTGAATCTCCATGTCTGAGAACCTGGAGTCGATCAAGTCTTTAATAAGCCCGACAACTAGAAAGAGAAAAAAAAAGGAGGGGTGTTGAAGAAGGTACCAAGGTTCAGAGGAAAGTCACTTCGGTGTGTTCAGATTTTTTTTTCTTTAATTCAATAATCTAAGTAGCAGAGAGAAACCCTTTCTCAGAAGGCAAAAGGAATGCAGCCACATAGCAAGGGCAGAGGGCAAGGACACAGAGACTTTAGAACCCACCTATGTGAGAGACAGAAGAGGATGGTGGGAGCAGATGGCCTGGGGGAGCAGAAGGGAATGGTGGGTGCATGAGGAGTCTATCAACAGAGAGCAGCCTGCTGGGATGAGAACCTCCAAGCCACAAAGAAGCAGAGTGCTAAGATCCCAAGATCTGAAGGAAATGAACACCACGGCATGAACTACTTCTGGGCAGAAGGTGAGAAGTGTTTACTTGGCAATGGAAGTGGAAGCAGGAGGGAGAGAAGGCTGTGATGGCCCAGAATGGGGCATCCTATTATACAAAATCCATGAATTAAACCTCGGCCAGAGACAGGATCCAACTCTACCAGGACCACGACAACCAGCAGCAAAGAGAACAAGCATGTGCAGGAGAGGCTGACAGGCTGTGCTGACATACTGAACACTGTGACTTTGGGGACAGCCAGTACATCACATTGATTCATTTAGAATTATTTACTACTAGAATAAAACAAGGTCCTTGTGTGCCAAACAGGCTGGCTGATTAAGACAGTTTGAATGTTGGGCTGCAGGCTGTCTGACTCAATCCTGTTTAAAAATATCTGGGATTGTCAAACAAGGCTAAATATGAATGCGCTCTCCCAGTCTCCCTTTTGCTGTCACAGCTGTTCTTCTGGTAATGAAAGGGAAAAGCTAAAAGCGGAGTTTCTTCAAATGTTTCCATTTATCATGCTATCCCAAGCACTGCAGATACCCAGGAGGCAGCCAGCCTTGTGCACAGAGCCCAGTTCCAGGTATTTATTCCAGTGAACAAGAAGGCTGACAGGCTTGGCCCTCACATGATGCAGGGAAGAAAGCAAGACAGACAAGGGCCCTTCATAAATGTTATTTTGTATAAGTCTTGGAACAAATCATGCTACTTGCACTGAAAAAAAAAAGTCCATGCTGGGTGTGGTGGCACGCCCTATACTCTCAGCTCCCAGAGGCTGGGACGGGAAACTCAGGAGGCCAAGGTCATCTCCAGCTACACAGTGAATTCAAGGCCAGCCTAGGACACATGGACGCTGTTTCAGAAAAGGTTCCAACCAAGAGTGCTGGCAACAAACATCAAAACAATCATTACAGCTCAGTTTTTCCTTCCCCACAGAGTTGGCTTAATCATGTCTGCAGGTACAAGGTCTTGTTTCATAGACAATATTAAGTACTAGGTTTCATATAAAATAACAGAAAGGAAAGAAATACAGTCACTTGCCATTCATTTACTTCTCTCCTAAAACCAGTTATGATTAAATATATATACATATATGATTTTGATTAACAGTTATATATACTTCAAGAAAATATCAACTATCAAAAGTGAAATAGTGTTATTCATCAGAACCTTCCCTTTTTGTTTAAAATTACAGGTCTTTGGAATTATTCTGACTTAATACAGCTAAAATACTGTCTCTGGGACTTATATATCAAATCCTCTAGAAAATTCTAATGGATGTATATTTTGATCCAGAAAATCTAACTCCACACCCCTACCTAAGGGGGGTACCCTTAGATCATGAAATAAAAATTCTCCCTCTGACTCACCCTTGAAGTGGCCCACCCCCCAGACCCCTGCAGTGGCCCACTCCTCTGACCAGTCTCAAACTGCCATGGTCTCTTATAAAAGTGCCTCCTGCCCTTCCAGTTAGGTCACACCCTACCGAGCTGTGTTTGCCTGCCACACCACTATACACACTGTCTGTCAGCTGAGAGACTCAATCGAAGGCTAAATGAGTCACTCTTTGGATAACATACACAGAGTAGGTAAGAGTGCAGGGCCAAGAATGAACACAGCTCTATACAAGTGCAGGGAGAAGCCATTTGGCCTAGATAAACCAGCCAGGACACCATTCTCAACTGTTTCACTACTGGGTTTTTCCAAAGCACCCCTAATATAGTAATATAACCACTGTGTAGTCTAGCAGCAGGGATTTTCAGTTGTCTGGCACAGACGGGACAGCAGGTGAGGCAAGGACAGCTTGGGCTACAGAGTAAGACCCTACAGGGGAGGGAGGGAGGGAAGGAGAAGATGGAGGGGGGGGTCTTATGGAAACCTCTGAAAATACCAGGGCATTTACCTTTGCAGTTATCAGCCCTAATATACCAATCTCTGGGGCCACCATGGCCCAAGAAGTCAAAAGGGCAGCCCAGGGTATCCCTAGGGCACTGCCTCAAACAAGCAAGCAAACAAAACAAAACCCTGCCTCGCTTGTACCTGAGGCTTAGCTAGACTTAAATCACTACTGACTGAGGAGCTGGCCATTACCATGGCACCTCACAGTTATTCCTATACACACGTTACCTCCACAGCGAAGTCACTTCCTCCTAAAGAGACAGATTCAACTCCAAAAGCCTGCTTAAACTGCGTGGGATGGAAGGACTCTGTTCTGTAGGTGGGTAGGGATGAGGAGAGACGGTGGATGGAGGTTGGAAGGTCGATCTCACACAGCCTCTTCTTCCTCAGAGGCTTCAGAGCTGGGCTGGCAGGCACTTGTGAGCTGCCCGACGTGAGTGCTGGGAATGGAGCTCAGGCCCTCCACAGGAGCCGTTCGTCCTTCACAATGGGGCCAGCTTTCCAAACCCTAAAATTAACTCTTTTAAGAAGTTCTCTACCTCCAATACACACTGACATTTTTTTTCTAAAATAATCCTTAAAAGATACAGAAGAAAATGGAGTACAAGAAAAGCACTCAAAAGAAATTCAAAACATGTTTACATTACTCAGAGGAATACTGTAAAAAGCTTTCAAATTACAAGTTGTCAACTGACAGATGAAAAGATACCCATAAGGGTGTTTGAGTTCCTTAAAAGACACAACAGAGCTCAGGCACTGAAACTGGCACTGTCTCGTCAAAGCATCCATCACACAACACTCGCTGGGCCCCTCGCCTCCCCCTCACCTTATGTTGGCACTGGACGAATGTTATAAAATACATGTTGGAAAACTAGTGTTTTCTCTGTAATTTACACACACAAAAATCAAGACTAAGAACAAACCATGTAGCATGGTCCAGCTAATCACACCTGGAGATGTGATGTTGTAGCTGGACTGACTCCCATACCCTCACAGCAATCTTCACAGGTACCACAGTCCAAGACCTGGTGGGGAGGCAGAAGGTGAGACCCTTGCTTTTCCTGAATGGTAATTGAATCTCTGTAACAGACATTTGAGTTTTGAACTGGGCAAAAATAATGTTCCATACAAACTGATATCTCTTATCTGAAATGCCTGAAACCAAAAGTATTTCAGATTTTGGAATTTTCTGAATTTCAGACATGTACATAGATTTTGCTAGGTTTCTTTTACTGTAATAAAACCAAAACAATTGTCAATGACTCAGGGAGAAAAGAGTTTATTTCACCTTCATAGTTCCCATTAAGAAGGGAAGTCAAGGCAGGAACCTGGAGGTAGGAACTAAAGCAGAGGCCACAGAGGAGTGCTGCTTGCTGACTTCCTCTTCATGGCTTGCTCAGACTGCTTTCCTATAGCACTCAGGACTACTTGCCCATGGGTGGTACCACCCACAGCGAGCCAGACCCTCCCACTTCAATTGTCAATCAAGAAAATGCACTATGGGCTTGCCCACAAGCTGGTCTGGTGGGGACATTTTCTCAGTTAAGGTTCCCACATCCCAAATGTAAGTGATTCTCAACCTGTGGGTCATGACCCCCTGGGGGATATATCAGATACTTTACAATTCATAACAGTAGCAAGACTATAATTAGGAAGTAGCAATGAAATGATTTTGTGGTTGGGGGAGGGGCCACGATAAAATGAAAAACTACATTTAAAGGTCACAGCACTAGAAGGTTGAGAACCACTGCTCTAGCTTGTGCCAAGTTGACATTAAATTATACATCAGAGCTGAAAATCCCTACAGCCAAAATTCACTTGGGTACTCAATGTTTCAAATTTTAGAATAGTTCAAATTTCAGATTTTCAAATTAGGGACATGTAATCGATCCTTACCAACTACTACAGATTTAGATAAAGACCAGAAAGGTCAGACTGTAGCATCCTTTTGGCCCCAAAACTACTTTAGCATCCGGACCCAATCAAGAACTGCCCAGGTTCGGGTGACTAGCTCCCAGTTTAAATTTAAAGCTCTTGGTCTTTAAATACAAACTTTAATTATCTGGCTTCAGAAATTCTGACTTGGCTGAGATGGAAATAAGGGATTTTAGCAAAGATTCTATGTAGGTGGTCTCAGAGTACATCTGCAGAATCAACTGCTCCAGGAAAAGGAAGACAAACCACAATCCAGACTTAACATTTCTAGAAAGAATCCTAGCTGCCATCACCACCCTTGAAACCAGCGCTCGCTTGCTCTGGCTGACAACTGCAAGGGACTTCTGAGTCACCACCCTTGGGGGTGTTTTCTTGTCTAACCCTTTCAAACCTGTAAGCAGGACTCTACTAAGACAGCTTGCCCATCCCCGAGAACACAGCATCGTGACCCCTCCTGGTCATCAGTCTTCCTCTGCTGTGTGTGACCAGTCAGCGCCTGATGTGCAGAGTAACAGTGAGTCTTGTCTCTCGATTCAACGTAGAGGTCTTGCTGCCCTTTATGACAACTTAGACTGTACTATAAATACCAGCTTATAATTGTACAGATGTGCAATCATCCTGTTTCCACACGCTAGAGTGGTAGACACTCACCTACCAGTTCCTCAACAGCTTAAACCTTTCTACAGCTTATATAGTGCAGGCTGCATATACAGTCCAGAGATCCCTCCCCCTTCCTGGCATCCTCTACATAATAAGCAGGCCTATAAGGGAAAAGGACAAACACGATGCTCCCTGCTATGATCATCTCTGGGAACACAACTGAGGGGTCAAAAATGGTGGCACAAATGGCAAAGTTCAGGCTGTTCGCCTCGTCATTTGTCCAACCAGACCAGGAGTTGACATGCTGGACCACGTGGCAACACTTAAGAAGGAGTGATATTTGCCCACTATGATCTCAGCAGTCAGGACAGTCATAAATGAATTAAACAAAGCCAGGCATGGTGCATGCATGCACCTGTAGCCACAGCTATTTGGAGGATTCGGAGGGGAGAGCCTCTTGAATCCAAGAGTCAACCCAAGCCTGGGCAGTATCAGAAGATTTCTATGTTGGGAAAAGTAATAAATAAAATTAACCACATATAGTGGGATACTCGACAGACAACCTTAGTCACTTTGGAGGAAGTTTCCCCCATTGCATTTTATAATGACCATGTTACTTTTCTAATTCTGAAGGGAATGAAATAAACCTGCAAGCACTGTACGGTGAACACAATGAAAAAGCTCAGAAGAAAACACCTGTCTGTGACCCGCAACCCTCAACCCTCAACATGGACCAAAGGCCTAAAATGATCGTAGCCTGGTCCCCTTCACAGCCAGTGTGTAAGCTGCAGAAAGACAACACTGGGTGGTGGGTTACACACACTCCTTTCCTCCTGAGACTACCGCACTGCAGTAATAGCCATGCCTGTGCAACTCATTCTCACATCATATAACGCCCAGGCACATGCAGGATGCACGGAGTGCTGTGAAATTCCTCCATCAATTATAGCTGTCCAGGACACACCCACTACTGTCAGCAACCCCATCCCTCTGCAAGGCTGACCCTCAGCGAACAGTAATTACTGCTGTTTCCTGGAGGAAATGGAGACAGCTAATGCGTCTCGAGTTCTCCTGTGATCTCTCAAACTGTGTGAACAGAGTATTTCAGCACTACATGGTCTAACTGCTCCCTTCGGCTATCACGGGGGCCTCCGCCAGACACAGTGGAAGGTACAATGCACACTTTCTACCCAGTCCCTCCCACTTTATACGCCATGCTGCCTGGGGTGCCCGACCCCTTAGCTTCCTCAGCTCCCACTTTTTTTTTTCTTAACTTCTTCCTTCCTGGTTTGCTTGTCTGGTCTCTTTTTCAGCAGCCCTTTAATGACCAACCCAGGGTTCTGTCCTTCCACAGGCTATGCATAATGGGTTCATCTATGACATGACAACAGCCTAATCTGCAGAGTCAGCTTCCTCTCCACACTGCATCTCTGTGAACCACTGTTCTGTCACTCCCTGTCTGACCTTTTCTACAGTGGCCGTCAGCACTGCTAGCCAAGCCTCCACTGGGTTCTTCCAGAGCCCAGCCCAAGTTCTCTCCCTTTACAAGGATGTCCTTCATGCTCTTCTGCCCCTCCAGCACCTGCAGCTCCTCCCCAGAGCGGTTTCATTCGTACTGGAACTTCGGATCTCAATAAAGATGGAGGATTCTCAGCCCTTCATCTCTTCCCCAAAAATGCCTTTAAATCTCAGGTCCTCACATTCAGCTGCCACGAAACCTCTCCAGTGACAAAGTCACCTCACCCTCACAGGCCCACAGACAGGAGTCATCCTTTCGCAGTCTCCCGTCTCCCAGGGTGATGGGTGAGGGGTCATCTCAGGAATAAACTGACCTCTGCTCCCACAGCAGCACCCCACTTGCAAGCTTGCAGCTAGCTGCCCTCAGGTCTGGTGCATTTAGTCTGGTTTCCCTGGCCTCCTGCATCCAGCCTGTCCTTAAATAACTTCAAGCCTCCTGCTAGGACCAGCACACACTCCACTGCACCACCTTCACAGCTACCAAGAGCTTTCCAGAAGATGCTCCTGGCCTTCACCTTTCAGGTCTCATGGCTGTCTTCCTCTCATCGGCTCCAATAATGTAGCTCATTTTCCCCAAATTTCCATATTATCTCAAGCCTTCTCATCTAAATCCAATCACAGTTTCATGAGCACAGATGAGAACGTGTTTGTCTCCATCAACTACCTGTTCCCCAAAGCTGAACTGTCATCGTTCCCAGAAAGCTGTCCTCAGCCTCCCCTGCTTGACTAGCTCAAGAGCCGTTGTTCATCTTGACCCCACTGCCCTTGGCTTGGTGACTAGAGAGCCTGCTCCTGACGGCTTTGCAACACCATTACATGAAAGTTGAAGGCAAAGTTAAATACTTCAAGGTGTCAACCAGTAAGTAGTGTGCATGGCCCTTTCAATAGGCACTCTGCAAAGAGTACATGGTGGGTAAACAGAACCGGTTGCTTCATGGCACCTTAGAAAGTCACATGTTTCTCCCTGGTCTGTTCCTGTCCACATGTCCGCACATGCCTTTGAGTGAGTGTGGCTCCCAGAGAGGTTCCGGCAAGCGTGGGATCAGCAACCAGCAGACTTCAATGCTGGAAGCTCAGCTTTGTCCACCTAGCCTAGCCGGACACTGTCCTCTGCTAGAACTTCTCCTATGTGTGAGCTACAGCACGCCAGGCTTAGCTTTACCCGTTGGTGCTAAAGTTACAGGTCTGTTCATATTTTCTCCAGAAATGTAAAATATAGCTGAGTTACCCAGATTAATCTGTGTAAGTACCCATGTTGTCACCCGAAACCCTCGCAGCATGTATTAAGTAAATAAAAGCAGTATATGTACACCTATTGATAAATGATGTCAACTTTGTGAAACAAGTAATAAAGTGGGAAATATGAAAATACTAATGATAATTATTTCTATCTAAAAAACATAAGTTTCATTCTGAGGAAGCAGAACTGTAATTTTAGAACTAGAACGCCTAGGCCCGTACTACACCCAAACCACACAACTGGAGTCAGCCCAAGCTCAGCCTTAGCATCTCTAGAGGGAAGACTGAGCTGAGACCAGGGGGACGTTCTGAGGACTGAATGAGAAAATGCATATGAAGGACGCCACCTCATTCTGGTACACAATTAACAGCGGTAAACCTGTCAACAAGAAAGATCCACACGGCCAGCCGTCTTTTCATTTACACAGCTGGCTCTTTACGTCTGTTGCTATTCTCCTTCGTACTCTTAAAAAGCGGAAACTAAAACAGCAGTGACCCTCACAGCTCACTGCGCTGACCTCCTCAGGGAGGGGCTCCTCTTGTCCCTTTAGGGGTGAGGAGCAAGGGAGCCTGTGGACTCTCACAGATGCCACCGACGAGATGAGCTGTGGCAATGAACTCAAAGCCCAGGAAGTTTACAGCAGCCAAGCGGCACTGAGAGCTGAAGCTATCCTGACCTCCACCACCCAGCATCTACGTCAGGAATCCCAACTTTCCCAGCAGTGCTCAGGGAACAACCACACCCTTGGAAAAGAGCATGGGGTGAGCTAGTCAGCAGCCACCAGAGCTCACAAAGTCAGAGGGGAAAGCCACACCTGCCTCTGAGGGACACTCACTGCTCTCTAATGGCTTTGTTTTTTCCTCTAAAGGTACAAACGTGTGCATACTGCGCTCCCTCTTGGATCCTAGAAATGAACCCATCTCTTACCACAGAGCAGCACACTACCTCAGAACTATTGTGTTGTGTCTTTCTTCACTGGATGACAGCCTTAAGATAGTCACAAGCAACATGGTGTCATCTAGTGTTGGTGTCCCTAATAGCCAAAGTGACTGAGTTAAGGGGAGCCCAAGTTATGAAGAGAGTTTATTCCTAATAAAACAGGCAACAGCCAGCTCCCTTATTCAGCTGCCAAGGGACACAGCATGAAATGACATCCTCAAAGCAGACAGCAGCATATCCTCACTGATACAGCAGCTGCTCCACTCCCGATCCTCCCAGCCCCTGAATCACAAACACAAAGCTTCCCCCTGAGTGGAAACTGTTCAGTGTAAGGCAATTTGTTCCTGAATAAACGAAGAAACTACCTTCTGGAAAACCAAAAAGGAAAACGGTTTCTGTCTTCAACTCAGAGGTTGACAACCAGAAATTGACAACCTCTCATCTCTAAAAACGCTGAATAAACTATCAGCCCTGGCTTTACTATCCTCAATCACAAAACAATGAAGAGCGCCACTCTCTCATGGTGCCATGTCTCAGTTCCACCACTAATGAGGAGAAATTTGGGGCCTGTGATAACATCTTCAAACCTCAGTTTCCTTACCCACCCTGAGACAGTGGTACCACAAGTCACAGGACGGAGGCGAAGGTAAGATACAAGGGGCAAGCCTGTGACAGGATTTGTCATATCTGTCACTCCTGCAGCTGCATCGCGGCTGGATCCTCAGCAAACTCCTGGATTCTGACCCTCAGCGATAACTCAGATTTTCATGTCCAAAGGAAAGTGGGCAGGATTAACTGCAGACTCACTGTTGTGGCCCTTCATAGGCTGCCCTAAGCGCCACATGCAGCCTTTTCATTAATCTAAGCCTAAAGTCTTCACTTCACGGATGAAGCAAACTAGGACCTAGAAAGGCCAAACGAATCTGTTAAGTAACTATCACTGGCTCTGAATCCTTTAATGACCTTGTGTTGCTTAAAGCGAGTGCTTCAAGGATTCCCCAAAGTAAAACACCAACTTTTAACCTCCAACTTAATGTTAAGTTTCAGTTTCGGGTTAGAAATCACACTCATTAGCATAATGGTGTGCACTACCAGTGGTCACCAGCGATCCTGACCTATCTTTGGATGTATGTCCTTTCTACAGATCTGTTCTCTTTTGGGGTTCATGGGCATTTCCTACAAATGAGGGGCTCACTGCTGGAAGGCAGTAACGTTACCACAGGATCATAAGGCTGTGCCCGTTTGCAAGAGTGAGTGCTAGGTGTGAGGAAGAGTATGCATTAACCCGACCGCAGCACAGTGTGACAAATTAAACTTTGAGTGAGTCTGTGAGGATGCTTCCAGGTGAGATAAACATTTAAACAGACACAGTTGACGAAGCCAACCATACTCCCCAACTTCAGAGTCAGACAGGAATTTTAGCAGGGCATTTCCTGAAACTCCAGTTTCCGGAGGGAGGACAGCATGGATTTCTCAGTGTTCCAGACTGTGTGAGGTGGTCCCCGTGTACTGCCTCCCCCTCTTCTTCTTGGTGTTCTTTCTCCGGCACAAAATGATACTATTTCAGCAAGTTAAAAACAAAGTTTGCAGATGATCTTGTGCTAAACCAGGAGCCAGAGTTCCCTCCTTTTTTTCTAGCTGTCTGTCCTTTCCCAGCTCCTTTCAGCCAAGAAGTCTAAACATGTCTCCCATGAAGACCTTGGCGACCTTGGATGACAACAGGATACCACATGGGGAAGCCTAGATCTATGAAGCTATGTGGTGCAGAAGCCCTGGGCATCTACCCCTCTCAATGTCCTTCACATGCTACATTCAGCAATAATAAAATTGCCCCATTTTGTTGAAACACCAAGGTTCTGTAAGAGTCCATAGCAATGAGTGAGAACTAACTACTTTAACCTGGCCAAGTCCCCTGTAGCACACCAATCAACTACTGTCTGTGTAATTTTAGATCTTATCTATACTATTCCCATGACCTTATGGATACTGAAATTGTCAGTGGGGAGCTAACAGGTAAGCACTGATATATTTCCACTTTAATGCTGTCACTATAAATCTGCCACAATATTGCAAATATGTTTATAATAAACATGTGACAGACAAGCTGAGAAAGCCACTTGCTCACAGTCCAGTTCAAGACTGCCTGGACCGCGTGAGACCTGCTCAAAGCAAACCAAGAAAGAAAACCAGCAATTCTGCAACTAAGCTGTAAGAATTGTTAAAGCAAATATTGATTTACAATAAAAAAGAAAAATGGAGTTCAAAAGAGTAAGTAAATTTAAAAAATTTAGCCCACCAGATTCAACATAACAGCTTTTCCCATTCTGTGTACTCACATACTGACATCTCACTGACTTCAGTTACTAAAAGCTTAGGTAACAGTACAACCGTACACACCGTACGACAGTCATTTATGTATAGTTTTATCTATACTACCTGTAGATTTTCCTCTTTAAGTGGCAGGTGGACTCAACATAGAACCTTGTACTTTAAATATTCAATAAAAAAATAAGGGGGTAAGGAGATGAATCAGTCAGAAAAGTCCTTGCCACGGAAGCCTGAAGTTATGAATTCAAAGCACCAGCACTTAGGCTTTTAAAAAAAAAAGGGGGAAGGAAAGCCAGGTGTAGAGACACACTCTTTATAATCCTAGTGCTGGGGAGGCAGAGCCAAGAGAATCTCTGGGGATTACTATCCATTTGGTATAGCCTAATTCGTGAGCATCTGCATCAGCGAGGAACCCTGCCTTAGAACACAAATGGAGAGCAGCAGAGGGAGCTATCGGCCAGGAACCTCTACACACGCACACATCCGCATGCAAACACACCCTGCCCCCACAAACACTTATAAACAAAGTCCAGGGCCATAGTCAACCAAAAGCATTTTTAATGAACCAGAGTCTACAGCTGCTTTGTCTTCAGAAGGGACCCGTGGTCGCTTGCATCACTGGCTTTGAGCAGTGGTGTTAACTAGACTGAAAGCACACCACTAACTGAAATCAGACCATCACTACACATAACCACCAAGTCACAGTTCTAAGTAATGCTTCTCACTCCCAGACTCTTTCCCTAAAGTCCTCTTCCCTTTCCCAGAGTTGTCTTTTCTAGCTTGACATGCTATGTAACGGTGAAAACATGAGGCTTAGATAAGTTGATATCTATCTATATTCTCAGTAGGTGGACTATTTAGGAAGGATTAGGAGGTGTGTCCTTGCTGGGGGAGGTATGCCACTGAGGGTGGGCTTTGATGTTTCAAAAGCCCATGGCAGGCCCAGTGTCTGTCTGCTACCTGTGAATCAGAACGCAAGCTCTCGGATACTGTTACAGCACCATTCCTGCCTGCCACCCTACCATGATGGTCATGGACTCACCCTGTGAAACTAAGCAAGCTCCCATTAAATGTCTTCTCTCTCTCTCTCTCTCTCTCTCTCTCTCTCTCTCTCTCTCTCTCTCTATCACCCTCCGGGTGTGGGTTCAAATTGATTTACTTATTGGCATTCTTGTCTGATTTAATTGAATATTTTATAATGGATATTTTATTTACCTTTCAAATGTTATTTCCCTTCCCAGTTTCTCCTCTGGAAACACCCTATCCCGTCCTCCCTCTCACCACCCTGGCATTCCCCTACTGGGGCATCGAGCCTTCACAGGACCTAGGACCTCTACTCACACTGATGCCTGACAAGGCCATCCTCTGCTACATAGCTGATGGTGCCATGGGTCCCACATGTGTACTCACTGGTTGGTAGTTTAGTCCCTGGGAGCTCTGGTGGGGTCTGGTTAGTTGACATTGTTGTTCTTCCTACAGGGTTGCAAACCCCTTCAGTTCCTTCAGTCCCTTCTCTAATTCCTCCTCAATGGACCCTGCTCTCAGTCCAATGGTTGACTGAGAGCATCTTTCTCTGTATTTGTCAGGCTCTGGCAGAGCCTCTCAGGAGACAGCTATATCAGGCTCCTGTCAGCATGCACTTCTTGGCATCAGCAAGTGTCTGGGTTTGGTGTCTGTATATCGGATGGATCCCCAGATGGGACAGTCTCTGAATGGTCGTTCCTTCAGTTTCTACTCCACCCTTGAGTCTCCCTATTTCCTCCCTGAATATTTTGTTCCCCCTTCTAAGAAGGAATGAAGCATCCATGCTTTGGTCTTCCTTCTTCTTGAGCTTCATATGATCTGTGAATTGTATCTTGGGGAATCCAAGCATTTGGACTAATATCCACTTATCAGTGAGTGCATACCATGTGTGTCCTTTTGTGACTGGGTTACCTCACTCAGGATGATATTTCTAACTCCATCCAATTGCCTAAGAATTTCATGTAGTCACTGCTTTTAGTAGCTGAGTAGTACTCCATTGTGTAGATGTACAATTTTCTGTATCCATTCCTCTGTTGTAGGACATTTGGGTTCTTTCCAGCTTCTGGCTATTATAAATCAGGCTGCTATGAACATAGTGGGCCATGTGTCCTTGTTATATTTTTGGAGCATCTTTTGGGTATATGCCCAGGAGTGGTATAGCAGGTTCCTCAGGTAGTACTATGTCCAATTTTATGAGGAACCTCCAAACTGATTGCAGATTCCAGCTTGCAATCCCACCAACAATGGAGGAGTCTTCCTCTTTCTCCACATCCTCGCCAGCATTTGTTGTCACCTGAGGTTTTTATCTTAGTCATTCTAACTGGTGTGAGGTGGAATCTCAGGGTTGTTTTGATTTGCATTTCTCTGATGACTAAGGATGTTGAACATTTCTTTAGGTGCTTCTCAGCCATTCAATATTCCTCAATTGAGAATTCTTTGTTTAGCTCTGTATCCCATTTTTTAATGGGGTATTTGATTCTCTGGAGTCTAACTTCTTAAGTTCTTTGTATATATTAGATATTAGCCCTCTATCAGATATAAGATTGGTAAAGATCTTTTCCCAATCTGTTAGCTGCCATTTTGTCCTAATGATAGTGTCCTTTGCCTTACAGAAGCTTTGCAATGTCATAAGGACCCATCTGTTGATTCTTGATCTTAGAGAATGAGCCATTGGTGTTCTGTTCAGGAAGTTTTTCCTGTGCCCATGCATTTGAGGCTCTTCCCACTTTCTCTTCTATTAGTCTGAGTGTATCTGGTTTTAGGTGGAGGCCTTGATCCACTTGGACTTGAGCTTTGTACAAGGAGATAAGAATGGGTGAATTTGCATTCTTCTACGTGCTGACCTCCAGTTGAACCAGCACCATTTGTTGAAAAGGCTATCTTTTTTTCCCCCCACTGGATGATTTAATTCCTTTGTCAAAGATCAAATGACCATAGATGTGTGGGTTCATTTCTGGGTCTTCAATTCTATTCCATTGATCACCTGCCTGTTTTTGTACCAATATCACACTATTGCTCTGTAACACAGTTTGAGCTTTTATAAGTTGTCTTGATCGTGGTGTCTCCTCACAGTGACTAAGCACTTTGCTTCTTGCAAGTAGAAAGCAACCCTACTTTTCTGTATTAACTCACAGGAAGGTACATACCGAGGCAGAAAAGGCACATGAGAGGAAGCAGACATTTCTGTAACTCAAAGGACAGGCTCTAGGCTGAGTGCTGTCTAGCCGCCCTTCATGAAAAGCAAGTCTAGCTGTGTGTTTCCTTTTGCCGATATCTCTTATGGTCACTGGTAGCCATGACAAGGAAACTCTCCTGGTCCAGCCACCATGCAATGTGCTAAGCACAGTGTTTATCTTGGGCCTAAGTCCGGCAGCCAGAGAGAAAAGAGCAATGGCTTCAGTACAGCCTGTAGCAAGTGTGTGTGGGTAAAAACTGACTCGTGCAGCACTTCTGGTGTGGATGTATGTAGTTAATCACAAATAAAACAAATGAGAACAGTGTGCAACTGAGGAGAAGGACAGACAGACAGACACTTTAGACTTGTAGACTTGTGCTGCCAGAGAGATCTTTTCTCAGGACAGACTCCAACGCAGGCACAAGATCACTTCAGCAGGTCTCCAGCCTGGTAATAAGTTACACCAAGGAAGCCAAAAGTTGCTAACCACAGGCAGTGCCCGGCACCCCCTGCTTGGACAGAAGGAACTTCCCTAAGCATTGAAGTGGGGTCCAAGCTCTAGAACAGATGAGAAGACTGGCTCTGCTGCAGGGAGGGCAGCCATGGTGTCATTACATAATACTGAAAAGACCCTACGGCTAAGTTCTGGTTAACTCGGGTTTGCTAACTAGCCAGTCACAAAGCAGGATTTTCCTTATGAGAGAAGCAGGCCGAGCCCTCTTTGGCTCAGTATGCAATACTAACCAGCGTCTCTCCCACTGGCCATCCCCACCTTCAATTGCAACCCTCCTGTGCTCTTTAGTATTCTTTTAAATTGCCCTTTTAATCTCAATAATTATTTCCCAAAAGAGCATAGTGCTTTAGATTACAAAAACAAAGCCACTTTCACTGTCAGAAATGAATATTAAATAGGATATAGTGTTATAAGGTCTTACACATAGCAATTCATGGATAAAACTGGAAAACGGATAGTGTGTCACTGTGATTCAATAGTAAGTGTCAGAGGCTTTCACTTCTACCAATAACGACCTCTAGCAAGGCCAGCAGTCTAGGCCTCATACTTTGGGGAAAACTAAATTAAAAGGGGAATGAAATGCAATGGCTAAAGCCAAATTACAGTGTCAACTACAAAACTCAATCTACTAACACTGGGGCTGATGCATTATGCATTAGGAAAGTCTGCCCCGGATCCTTGGATATCAGATAATATAATGGGTCAATTATATGACCGGGGCCATCTCCCTAGGACAGCCAAGAACAGGTGGGCACAGGAAACAGACATTAAGTTCCAGCATCAAACTACAGGCACTGAACTATAGAAATTGCCTTACACTTGAACTGTATGAAATAAGTCTGTACAGTTTTATATAAGATTTTAACCCCATACCCAGATATCAACTCCATATACTATAGTCCACCCACCCTTTAATCCATGTTCAAGGAAAACATGTAGTATCTTTCTCTCTTGATATATTCTGGTCCCTTCCTATCTGACATGAAACTTGGTGCTCACGTGTTTCAGACAAGAAGTAAGGCCTCATTCCATCCCATCACAGCCCAGCAGACTCAAGAGCCAATCCCAAGCAGTTCTGGCACTGAAGACAGAGCCAGGACTCTGGCCCAAGGTCCTCGGCAGTAATTCTGGGAATAGCCTCTACTCCATATTCCCACCAAAAGGAGGGTGACCAGCCTCACAGCCTAGCATTGCCATAAGCATCACCTCATAATGCTTTGAAAAAAATCTACACTTTCTTAGAAAGAAACACAAAACTTCTCTTTTATCTTTCATTTAAGCAAGGAAAGAGAATCCAAGTGAAATGTGAACTTAAGTCAACTCTAGCATATTTTTCTGAGCCAGGAATATCTTTTTACCCATCTTACAAGCAGAGGTGCAGGACTGTCTGAGGCAGAGAGAAGTTAGGCTCACAATCATGTAAGACTCCTAAAGGAAGTCTATAGCAAGTCTGAGTGCGGACTTCTAAAATATTGCTACTGTCTGTTTAGTAGATTGGCAGGGTTAGCAGCCCCTGGGGGGTGGGGGGGTGAGCAGCCCCTGGCAGGGTTAGCAGCCCATGGCAGGGTTAAAAGCACAAGTCTCGAGGCCACTTCAGACCCACTACCCCAGAATCTTCAATTTAACAAAACTGTCAGGTTGTCACTGCATGTTCAAGTTCAACACTCAGTAATCCAATAGCTGTGTAGCCTGGCACCCACACCTTGTCTTTTTCCTTCATGGTCAAAGCACTGTTTTTTAGAAACACAGGAACTGTCATTCCATTGAAAGCCCTCAAGAAGCGGCCAGCCCTGGTGGGCAGGGAATTCAAGACAATCAGCTTCTGTCTGCAGCAGGCAGCTCCAATTAGTGCAAGAGAAAAGTAGAGACTAGACAGACCTCAGACAGCAGCCCCAGACCCTCAGTGCCCAAAAGTGTACAGAGTAGGTTCTCACACCGCCTCTAACAGGCTTTGTGACCTTTATTTACCTACTCGGTTGCCTTGGAAATCATATTGATGCCATTTTATCTGCCAAAAAAAAAATAACTGTAAATAAAAGGAAAAGGGAGAGGAAGCACATTGAGGCCTGCCCATGTGGAAATGGCCTACAACCCTGTCCCTGTATAGAGCAGTGGCCTTGTTCTGCTCTGTCACTCTGACCAGGCTATTCCCTGAACCCACCCACGCCCTATGCTTCATTCCTCCTACATGCATGGGGGTGCTTGCCCCTATCCCATGTACCTGTCTCCCCGCCCCAAATTACCACATCTCTAGCAAGCCCGATCATGAAAGCAAGGCTCTTCCGGGACAGCATTTATAAACAGCCTCAGGGAACTTGAAAAAAAAATTGCTGGGTCCTTCATAAAGCCCCAAGACTTACAAAAGGCATGACTTGGATTCGAAATTTCTAAGGTTCAGAGTATCCCCAGAGCAGAAAATGTTATGCCCTGTCACGGACTTCAGGCATGGTTAGCTTCGTGTCAATACATAGGGGTTAAAAATGACA
The DNA here is from genome assembly GCF_021556685.1 of Rattus norvegicus. Lineage (NCBI taxonomy): Eukaryota > Metazoa > Chordata > Mammalia > Rodentia > Muridae > Rattus > Rattus norvegicus. The sequence continues at coordinate 86,047,913 of NC_141541.1, forward strand.
AATGGAAGAAGCATGTAGCACTCCCTCCTAGCTACAAGTGCTGCCCTGAGAACTGTGGAGCCAGGAAGCAACCAGCTCTACGGACCTTCCGGGGCTTTCCATCACAGCAAACACAGAAGCCTGCTCCTTCTTCTTCGAGTACTTCCCAGCCCCTATTAATTTCTCTTTTCTAATTCCAATTTCAAAGATGCGTTTTATTTCCTCAGACTTTGTGATTTCGGTTTCCAGTTGTTTGCTGCTTCTGTATAAAACTAACAGGCAGCTTTATAACTTTGTTTTAGTAACTCGGGTTACTGCTAAGACAGGAAGTCATTTCTACCTCACAGGCACTTCCTAGGTACACTCCCGGACAGGCCAGGTCCCCCTTTCAACTCCAGTGCAGACAAAGTCTGCTCAGGACCAGAAATCATCCGGGAGGGAGGAGTTACTTCTGTGACGTGCTCTCACCTCTCAGGGTAGCCATCTTGCAGCTTGTACCTGATAGTTGGTATAAAAGGGTAAGCTTGGAGAACTACTCTTCCCTTAGCAAGGAGTCACTGATAAATGGATACCACATCAGGGACAGAAGCAGAAAAGTACACAGATGTGGGCCATAAAAGTTGCGTGTTGGGGGAATACCACAAGGTGGCCCCGAGGGGGTGGGCCAGTGGAGAGGGAAGGACACAGCACCAAGGAAGAAGGAGTAAGATGGGAGCTACGAACCCCGAGTGGTATCAAGTGCTGGAACGTCCACACTGCTCCCAGCCTAAGTGTAAAACCCACCTTACTGGAGCTATCTTTGTTCTGTGATCCATAAGCAGTTTAAAGCAGGACTTTTTCTCCCCAATACTTTCAAAGTCAGGGATAGTTTTCATGAAAGATAAAAGCTTCTGTGTCAATGAAACAGCACAGCCGATAGGCACCTCCCACTTAGAGAATGGAAAGTGAGAGCCATGTAAGCGGTGTTTAGATAAAAGGGAGGGATCTTCCTCTCACTACCGTAACAGTGACCCGCCTCCAGGTATGGTTCTCGGAACCGCAGTGTCCGCAACTCATGGCTTGTTTTTATTTTTTCCAAAAAACAAAACAAAACAGATGTGTCATGTCAGAGACATGAAACAGCTCTTCTTCACAGAGCTAATTCTAGCTGTATTGGGCCCTATCCTGAGGGAGTCACAAGGGTCCTTGTAAGACCGAATCTCACCCCTAGAGAGGACCACAGCAGGAGCTGCGGTTCCCCTCACTCTGCAGTACGCAGCAGGCGGGCAGGGGACTGAAAAGGATGCCACACAGACTCTCCTTCAACATGAGAGGCACTTGGATCTCCCTTGTACAATGTTTAATAGTAGAAAAAAAGTGTAATAGAGAACTCACAAGTCAGCCACATAAATGCAGGAGGACAGAACCATCAGCTCCTGGTTAAGAGAGCAGAAGACGGCTCATGGCACCTCAGTCTGCTGGGGTAGGTCACTCTAAACTGTAATCTGGCGAGATCAACCTTTTTCTGGGGCGTGACTTCCCTACACAGCATTCAAACACTGGCCAGCAGCTTTCCGTGCCAGTTTCAGTAAAAGGAGCCAGTGCTGGTCACAGTCACCCAAACCCCGAGTACTCAGGAGGGCCACTCGGACCACCACAGGTTCAGGGACAGCCGGGGTTCACGGTGAGTAGTAGAGTTACATACTAAGACCTTGTCTCACAAGCCAAACTAAGCTGAGCAAGGTAAGTCACGTGGTCTCCAGGAGTGAGGACTGAAGCTACTTTTTAAAAGTTACAAAAACAGTGTTAGTAAGTATGAGAAGCTGGACAACTATTTAAAGTGTTATTAGCCAAGCATGGTTAGATAGCCTGGGTTCCTCATACTCAGGGGGCTGAGGTAGGAGGATTGCAAGTTCAAGGGTAGCCTGAGCTACAAAGTAAGACCACGTCTCAAAGACATAAACCTCACTCATTTCCATACACAGAAACATGGAGGGACGGATGCCTTCTCACCATTCCGAGACACATCGAGTTCCACCAGCTGCATGAAGTTTGCTATTTCCGGAGGGAGCCGCTGAATTTCATTATCACTGAGTCCAAGCTTCCGTAATTTCACTAGCTGGAAAAATTGCTGAAAAAGAAAATGGTGTTACATGGATTTCATACATATTTGCACGGCCCTTCGAGCTAACAGAACATTTCAGTTTATATTTCAAGACTAATAAAGGTTGTTCCAATGTCAGTTCCCTGATTTGAGTAGTGAACTGCTCATATGAAATATCTTCATATACAGATATAAACTATAAATAATCTTTACATACAAAGTACCTCTCAGGACATACAATTTTTGTGAATTCCTTATCTATCTCTAAGTACTTAAAAATGTTTAAAATATGAACAAGCAACTTCGTGAGGAGAGATTGCCATATCTACTTATCAAAACTAATATTAAAATTATATTAAATAAACATATAAACAGAATATATTTTAGGATTGTAATTAAAACTGTTTCTATTAAATATAATAATTAATTCAATTGATTATAGGTGTAATATGTTACACTGTGTACAGTAAGTAAAAAAAAAATATTTTGACCAAGAATCAAAAGTCTGCACTGGATCCCCATAATGGAGGCAGACTGACTATGTAGTCTTTCTTCTATACCCCTCAATGATGTATTAAAATTTATACAGCGATGAACATAAACATAAACATAAAAATATGCGATAAGCCTGTGAAGATTACTACCCTACAAAGCAAAGGGAAACTAGATAATTATGCAACAATTTTTTTTAATTTATCTACATATTCTGTTATGCGACAAAATTCTTAATGGCAAAATTTGGGGAAAGTAATAATAAAGTTTTTAGAAAAACGGCGCTGTGCTGTAAGTAGACATAAAGAAATTAGGTCAAGTACCTCTAAATGAAGGAAAAGTGATTGAAATTCATGTTTAAGAAACAGCTAAATCCTTGTTTTTGATCCTTCATAAAATGCTAACAGAAAACTCAGAGGCTTTAAGGACAAGAATAAGACAATCCTTATCCAGAGATACCAGTCATCATAGAGAGGAGCTGACGAAAGGTGACCGCCCACCCCAGCACACACACTGTCTACACATGTTCATCTCACCCACACCCCAGGACCTGCATCTCTAACAGTGTCCAGATTCTCTAGATACCTAAGAAAAAGCCCACACTATCAAGGTGCCAAGTGTGTGTGCATGCACATGAAGGACTGTACACACACACACACACACACACACACACACACACACACACACACACACTGTGAAACAATACAGAGAACCAAAGGAAACTTCATCAGCTAAAACTTAAAGCATGGAGACTGGGGGTGAGGGGAATCAAACTGAAGCTGTATGTTACCAAATCAAGAAAAACTTGAATTAAACACTTAGAAATTTAAAATTATTGTAGCCCCCACTAAAGAATCTAAGAGAGGGGCTGGGGATTTAGCTCAGTGGTAGAGCGCTTACCTAGGAAGCGCAAGGCCCTGGGTTCGGTCCCCAGCTCCGAAAAAAAAGAACCAAAAAAAAAAAAAAAAGAATCTAAGAGAAGTAAATAAAATTGATGTATTCCCTTAGAAGAAGTTTGGTGAAACCCAAGGGATGGCAAAATGATGGGGAGGTGGGGCAGAAAAACCAAACCGCTCTGTAAGTAATACCCATGTAATAATATGGTGCTCAAACACACGAAACTGCACAACACGGCTTCTGGCTCCCAAGGGCAGTGTCAGGACAACACGAATGTGTTAAGGCTTGGGTCTGCACTGTACCTAGCTGGACAAGTTAGCTTGACAGTAGTAGCCCAGATCCCGCTCCGCCCCCCTTTCTCTGAATGCCGGCCCACAATGAGGGAACAGGCTCCACCTTGTACCCACCTCCCCTTAAATGTGTCTCTTTTCCCTACAGTGAGGGACTGAAACCGTAAGCCAAAATAAATCTGTCCTGCCCTCATTTCTCTCAGTTGTTCTCATCACAGTAACACAAAATAAGACAGATTTTAAAAAAGCACAACTAAGGAATAGTGCAAACTAACTGGAATTTTTAACCTTCCAAGATGAGTAAAATAAAGGGGCAAAGACAAACCAGAGACGGAACCCAGAATGCTGCTGGACCCAACACAAAACTGAAAGTCAATGACGCACTGTGAATACAGACTCAACAAAGCTCAGAAAGACAAAAAGACACCCTCAGAACGAAATCAAGATTCCCAAATGCCCCTGAACCACAAGCCCCACGAACAACCAGTCTACACAGAAGCCAAATATCTAGGCTCCCAGATGGAAACTTTAAAAATATGAATAAAAATGCACCTCAAGGATTCCCTGATGTAGTAGGAAATACAAAGAAGAAATCTTCACGTCTCAAGATGTTTAGTGATAAATCAGAAACAGGAACGGGGACAGCGAAACAAGCAAATGGGGATGAATTAATCCCAGGGAATGTATATCATAAGAAGAGAAAATTGTACCATAAATGTAAGATCTGGCTAGGAGGAATACATAACAGTCACAATAATATTATTCCATCGACATTGATAAAGCTTATGTCAGTATTACAAGAAACTGGGAGCTGAGTCTTCAACTCCACTACAGGACATCTACAGAGAGCTACAAAGTGGGACATTACCCAGCAGAAAAATGAACAAACAAACCACTGGCCATATGGACTTATAGAAACAGCATAGAGCAGAAAGTTCTCAAAAGCCCAGGGGCGGAGACGTGAAAGGCAAGAGCCCCCTGTCCTTCACTGTCATGGTCCCTGGATGACTAGAACTGGGAAACAATTGCATAAACTACATTTTTAAAACTAGAAAATGAGTTTACAGAGAAAGTCGATGCTAAGGTGAGAGGATGTTCCAAATGTTGATTATAAGATGCTAATATTTTGTAGTTATTTTGCCCCTTTTTTGACTAAGAGAAGAAAAGTATTAATATTTATATAGAGATCCAAAGAGGCACTGCCTTTTGTAAATCGAGTGGGTAACACACAAAAGACAAAATATTTTCAAGTCTATTGATAAACTTCTTTGTACCTCTCCTCATGCTATAGCTGAAAACAGCAAAAGCAAGCATAACGCACAACTATATCTTTGCATTATGATGTTAAAATTAAAACTAGGAAGCACCTCCTGAATAAGGCTATCCAGCTGTTAAATAATTCAGTATTCTGCAGATAATAAAAATGACTATTGGCAAACACAATAGAACTTGAAAACGGTTTACAATGCAAACGAAATTCTAGAAGAAAAAGTTTCAGGTTCTCTGTGAAAAGCCATGCTAAAGTCCACTGGGTAGGACGGAAGCAGGTCACTCGGGTCACGTGACAAGAGTACTGCACGAACTACCGGTTTTAGCGTTAAAAAAAAACAGATTATTTAAATGAACTATGAATCTGCACAAACGGTTTTACTAATTGGATGTATATGATAATGAAAAAGGTGTTCAGTGGGCGCTAATCCTTGAGATTTCTTTAACCATCAGTTGAGATTTGTTTTAAGGGACGGCAATCTCTTTATACTAGCTGTACTAAAGCATTAGCAAACACAAAAGCCATTGAAAAGAGTCACATATTTGAATAACTGAGCCGATGCCAATTGTTCAAAGAGTCTGACAGTCTCATAATACATCAATGTGTTTACTCAAGCATGAAAAGCTTACTTTGTTTTCCAAGAAAGGCATAATAGCAAAAATACAAGAGCCATCACCAATTCCATGTATCTAGGGCTCATATAACACAAGAAATCAAGTAAATCAGGTACTCGGGTCTGCAGTAAACAAGGACGACAGCCTACAAATCCCCACATCTAAGAGAGGTCATAACAAGCAAACAAACTATGGTTCATTCCACAGGCTGAAAGCATCCTCACCTACAGCCTGCCCCAAACACTGCTCTAGTCAGCATGGGAAGGCGCATACTAGTAAAACTGCAGTATGCCATCATCCCAAAATGAACCCTCGGGAACTCCTCAGCCCTTTCCCAAACCAGCCTTGTGGATCTAATCGTGGGGTTCAAATGTTCTAAATCGCCTGCTCTCTTACACAGTTCAGGAGGCTGTCAGTCAAACTATATCACATCATAAATTTTCAGCTCCCTTCATAAGCTATAAGCCCTCCTGCCTTGCCTCTGAGATCAGCCGGGGCACATGAAGAACAACTTGTGTAGCTCTCTGGCAGGGTGCCTGAGCCCTGAGCAATCATGTGACAGAACACACTGCTACTCTATTCTTCACATCTACATGTTTGATTACAGCTCACTGACCCACTTAGACCACATTCTGTGCAATTATATCCAGAGAAACCCCAATTGCCCTAGGTTGTTATGGAGTGCCAGGCTTTTTACAGCCACTATTGTTTTTAGAAGATTCTGAGCCTTTCATTCAACAAAACAAAATGTTGCTTCCATTCTCCATCTGACAAGGTCTTTTGCCCTTCTGGTACTATTAATACTTCTTTTCTGGATCCAAGAAAGACCTGCATCCTCGCATGCTACTATACGGCCAACCATCAACCCGTCGTTCCGAAATTCCTCTATAACGTAGAGAAGAACCACGGGCATGGGTTCTCATGAGGAACAAGTGTCAGGAATGCCACAAGCTTCTGCAGAGCTGGGGCTGAGCTACAATGACACCTATTGCCACAGTGGAGGTCTTCTAATCCCTAACGTAAATCATTTACCTTTTTGTGTCTTATATAACATAAATCAAATCCCTTCCCCTGTCCTCAACCAGTTAGGCTGGCCTTTTGATCAATCGCTTATACAGATAGCGTAAACCAAAGCATTTCCTACAAGATCAGGAAAAAGACAGAGGTGCCCATTATCCCAAACCTCATCCAACAGAGCACCGGAGAAGACAAGAGAACAAGGGGATGGAGACAGGAAAGGCCAAACTGAGTGCTTCCCTGCTTGTAGATGACATGGAAAAACCCCAATACTCCACCAGAAAACCCTAGACGGCTTCAGAAAATGCTGGGATTCAAAATCAGCACACGAAGCCCAGCAGCCTTTTCTGTAAGCCAATAATGAAGAGGAAGAAATTAGGAGAGAAACAATATCATTAGCTTCAAAAGAAAACAAAGTCTAACAAAGGAGGTAAAAGATATCTTCTCTACAACTGAGAACTCTGAGACACTGAAGAAAACAACCACCTCAAGACAGAGCCCTCCACACTCACGGAGAGGCTGTTCATACTGTGAGAACGGCTATGTTAGCAAGAGTGATCTGCAGCTACAACCCAATCCTTAACAAAACTCCAATGAGATTCTTCCAGAACTGAGGGAAAACCTTCTAGAATTTACCTAAAAGCATACATTATCCATGAAAGGGAAGAGGTAATCAAGTATCACACACCTGATACCAAAGTGTACTAGAGCTATGGAAACAAAATGTGCATATTTTGACACTAAGTCAAGAAACAGAAGGAAGCCCCCAGCTGCAGCCAGACACCTAATGCTGAACAACGGTGTCAAACATATATTGAAGGAAAGCTGGCCTCTTTAAGGAGGGTGGTATAAAATGGTTTCCATCGATAGAAAAGGGAGACGGGGTCCATCTCTCCCATCCTACCCCTAAAACAAAACAAAATAAACAAACAAGCAACAAACGAAAAACACCAGTCCAAAATGGATCAAAGACCTTAATGTAAGACCTGAAACTTTAAAAATGGCAGAGGAAAACCTACATAAAAGCCTTCCTAGCCACTGACAGAGGTTTTTCTGGAAGGACCCCAGTGGGACAGCAAATGACCCCAAGAGCTGACAAGCAGAGTCCATGACACCAAAAGCTTCTGTACAAGCAGAGAGAACCACCACCGACGGGAAAGAGACAGTCTGCAGGATGTGAGAACGTCTTCCAATCACAGGGGGTGCAGGGAATTAATCTCGAGGATATATGAAAAAGTGCAAATAGAAACAATGAAAGGTTATCCAGTCAGTAAATGGATTCTAACAGAAGAGAGAGTTTTCAATACTCTAGACATACATGGCAGAGAAGGGGTTGGAGAAGGAATAACTAACTCCAAGGATGTGTGAAAAAGCCATATGAAACCCTAGTATTTTATACGCGTCTCGTGTATATTACACATGTAAAATATATAGACATAAGTGTTTAATTAGAATTACCCAACACGGGATTATTGTGCTCACTAGAGCCACAAGTCCACAAATAAAAAGCCCAGGTGCTTTTTATTTTACTTTTACTTTTTATTTTACTTTTTCTTTTTATTTTATTTTTACCCCTCCCCTCTAGCTGCTAGTCAGGTCTGTCCCAGAGACTCCAAAACAATACAAACTACTGTAACTCTGTTGCCCACCAGGGCTGGGTTGAAGAACCCTACTGCTGAAAACACCACACACACACACACACACACACACACACACACACACACACACTCACTAGAATTTTATTCTACTACAAAGACAAACATTTGCAGGAAAGTGGACAGAAGTAGAGATCAGCATGTAAATGAAGGAAGCTAGACTCAAAGACATGTTTTCTCACACAGGTAGACTGATTTATGTGTGTGTGTGTGTGTGTGTGTGTGTGTGTGTGTGTGTGTGTGTATACAAATGTATGCATTTCCATATATGTGTGGGCACTATGAAAATAGAAAGGGGACCATAAAAAAGAATTGTGACTTGGTTTGAACAATAAAATGTGGTGGATCTTAAGGTCTAGGCCCAAGAGCCCCACTATGTCTCGAGAGAATAGGACCAGGGCTAGGAAGAGTAGAGGAGTTCCAGACGAGACAGCACTGACTGACAGAGGAGTTACCAGCAGGGCGAACAGGGCTGAAGGAGGGTGAAGCCTCAGGGGTATGTGTATGTCATGAAAAGGCCCTAATCCAGAAGGTTGGAAAATAGTCTCTTCTACACATGGGCAGGGTAACAGAAAACATGTTTAAAAACATCAGAGGAAATAATGCTAGCCTAAGAGTCTACCAAAAACTAAGACGCAAAGTCTAGATCCACTGCAGGAGAACTGTATTACAACTGTAGTGAGTAAAGAACACTACAAAATGCTATAGCTAATCACAAAGTGGTAAGTTTTCTAACAGAAATTGAAAAAAGTAAGTACCTGGGTAAAAGGTTTCATAGTAAACGACAAGAAGGGACAATATTTATAGAATAGAAGAACCAGTTGAGCTAAGCCCAGAATTAAAAACAAACAAACAAACAAACAAACAAAACTGCTCTCACATCCTGAAAGGGTTTTAGCAAACATTCAAAACCACTGGGAGCTGGCAAGGTGGCTTGCTCCTGAGACCCCAGCACCTACCCAGGAGGCTCGAGCATTCTGCACTCACATACAACACCCCCAGTTGCTCTGAGGAGGGCACAGACAGAAGGATTTCTGTGGTTGCTACCTCCCAGCTTATCTAAGACAATGCCAGCCTCAGCCTCGGAGAAAACAGAATAGGCAGAGAGTGACAGAGTAGGTCACTGCACACCCACTTCGAGCATCTGTGTGGACAATTGGCACCAGTACACAAACTCACACAGTATTCCCCACCCTCTCCTAACACACAGCATGGGAAACAGAACTATGTATTACACATTTTAAGACAACTAAGAGAACTTTGTTTCAGTGTTCTTAGCACATTTTTTAAATGTGGTGGTAGATACAATTAGATTTATTTAATTGCTCTACACCATATGCACAGATCCTAGCACTGTTTTGTATCTCAAGAGACCTATTCAATTATAAACTACTGATTCATAGCCAAAAAGAATTTGAAATAGTGATCCACAAACTAGAAATCTCATATCCATAAACTCAAAAATAGGAAACAGTTAATATGATTAATAAATATGAAATGAGACAAAAAGCTCCATCCCGTCCAAAAAACTATTTCTTCTATAATTGGAAAAATAATTTGCTTGCCAAATTATTTGCTCAGAAGGCAGATTAATACTCTACAATATAATATTTAATAGGTTTGTGTTTTAGCTGCACAGGAAGCCTTTGTGCAACAAAGAAATAACCATTCACTCATTTCTTTCCATAGCCCTAAAAGCTCAGAGGAGCCAATTTTCAGCAGACAAATCCGCTCCCCACTGAGTGCTAGCAGGTGTGCACTTGGGCATTTATGACAAAAGGGCTGCGTTTATTTTGCTCAAAATAGGCCTCCAATTTTTCAGTACTTTATCCCGTTGATTATTTTATCTTCTCATTTGCTGGCATATTGAATTCTTCTCACGGCACTTTCACGCCCCATTACACTTTCACCATTAATGATCTTTAATAAAGATGTAAATGCCCAAGGTTCCCCCACCACTGTTGAAAAGGCTCGGGGACAAATCACTCTGAAAATCACAAAGCCAGGAATGCTCTGTTCTTCATGCTTGATTAGAGAAGTGGACAAAGTTGACGGTGGCATTTGCAATACTTGGACAGAAGAAACTCTTAATTAAAACCAGAAGACATTAGGACAATATTACTTTACTGGGAACCCTAATTAGTTGTTGGCATGGAAAGACCAGGCTGGTGGTACCACAGAGAAATAACAGGGGCAACAGGGGCTAGGCAGAGCAGGATGGTCTGGGAAAGATCAACTAAGAAAATACTAACAATTAAAATGGGTCACTGGCCATTAAGACAGGTTCTATACTGTCCTGCACCTTCCACCTTCTCAGATGTCTCCTTAGGGCGGATTCCACTCTGTCTGTGCCTGCAGCTCTCTCCTGAGCATATCCCATGGTTCAGCGCCCTGAGGTCTCCATTGCAACTTAGGCTTTCCCTTCATGGCTTCATTCAGTAGCCTCCCAGAGGAGCCTCTTAACAAGACTGCACACCTAGCCACTTAGTGTGTGGCCTCAGGAGCTCTCTGAAACTTAGACATGCCCCATGATCCCTTCAGACCTGTATCTTTCATGCACACAACACCAGTATGATACTTCCAACTTCTGCCACCTGCTTGAGACAGGGCCACCCTCTGCACACACACATTTGTATCAGTTTCTCAGTGCTGACCATGGGTGGCTGGGCGGTACTTTGCTAGGCAGTCCTACCTGAGGAACAGGGAGCCAGCCATTCATCACTACTCCCGGCTTAGGCACTGTCTTTCAATTGGGTTTGGTTTAACAAATGAAGCCTTCTGTCTCCTGAGTCTCACCCTCAAGCTGGAGATGCCCCTCTAATGGCTCTGAGCTCCTTGATGGATCCACGTCTCGTGTCCTGCACTCTCCCGTCTGAATCTACTGCCCTTCTCCGCTCTCCCCATTTCCTTCACTGTGGACCTGAGCGAGGAGCAACGCTGATGACATGGCTTGAACGCTGCTTTGAATTTTCTTTTACTAAACAAATTGGTTCATTACCTTTATATCCAGCCCAAACATGAAACCTCACAGTCCAGCCCAATAAATGGAAACCTACGTAAGCACCTATGTACAAGGGTCAGTTGGGCTTCATAAATGTGAGTACATATATTCGACTTTTGTGTTTTTCCTCTTTTCTCCTCTTATGGCCTTGAATTGACTGTGTAGCTAGCTGAGTATGACCCTGAACTTCTAGCCTTGTGCCTTCTACAGTCCAAGTGCTGGGACTGTGTGCATGTGTGTGTGTGTGTGTGTGTGTGTGTGTGTGTGTGTGTGTGTGCGCCGTCACACCCAGTTCTACGGGGTTCGAGAGACTTAGCTCAGAACTTCCAGTGTGCTAGGCCAGCGCTCTACTCTAGGAAGCCACGCCTCTAGCTCCTTGGCTTCCTTTCTTTACGTGTAAGTTATTTATCTTTTCATTGTTTAAATTGTGAAGGTGGAAAGAAAACAGACAGTTATAACTTCAAAAATCCCAATTCTACGCCATACTGGGCTACCAAGTAAGGCTTCTCTGTCTCAAAACAAGGACAACGAGAGAGGAAATGTGAAGGCTAAAGCACGCTTTAGTGTACATCACTGCCTCTGGTTTTCTGTGATTGAAAGCATCGGTACAGACATAAAGAAGCTGAGGAGTCCTCAACTTAAGCCTAATCATTAGGCTTAATTTTTCTCTCAACAGATTTACCCTTGTCCCCCTCCCATATTCCTGTTACACCTTTTAAGTAAAATAGGTTTTATACTAATTGTATAATTTCAGTTTGTTTCGCACCAGCCCTGGAATGCATATGTACTATGTTAGGTTACGAAATACTTTCCAGACTGCACCTTGAGCCCAGATGCTGGCCATGCACTGAAGGGTTTAGCGTTCTTCCTGTTGGACTCCAGTCTTGTTCTGTTCCCGTCATTCTCTGCTATGGCCTGACTCTTCCCTCTGGGAATGGAAACGCTTACTCTGTGCCACTGGGAATTAGAAGCATAAAATGTGTGTTTAGATGACAGGAGCTCACACTTACGTGAACGCCTTCAGGCTGGTCATAGTAGCCCACGTCTTTAATCCGAGCACTGAGGAACCAGAGGCAGGCAGATCTCTGTGAGTTCAAGGCCAGCCTGAGAGGCTCAGACTTTGTACTTTTAAAGCTATATTGAGATTGTTTAACACTGTGGTGACTTCTGCATTTGGACATGCCATCTAATGACCGCCATGAGTCTATGAGGACAAAGGGTGGGAGGGCCGGGAGGGCACAAAGGTCGATGTGCTTGGGTGTCAGACTGACAGGGGTGTCATTGTGATGGTTAATCTTGATTGTCAACATGATGTGATGTAGAGTCACCATGGAGACCAGGCTCATGCCTCCCACCTGTCTTGTTATGTCCTAGATCCTTGCTTAAACATCTTTTCTTTGTCTCTTTTATTGATTGTTGTGCAAAAATATGTGATAGAAGCAGCCTAAGGAAGGAAATGTCTGTTAGTAATGTTTGAAGGCACAGTTCACAATGGCAGGAACCTTGATGGCAGGAGTAAGGTAGTCGACATGTCTATGAGGGACTTTTGTTTTGTTTTGCTTGCTTGAAATAGTCTCACTACATCGCTCAGAACTCACTGTGTAGACCACACTGACTTCCAGTTCACAAACCCCGTTCTGCCTCTGCTGTGGAGGGCTCAGGAGTAAGGCATGTGCCACAGTGAGTGCTTACCCTGTGTCTACAGGGCTTCCCAGGCCCCGTCACTTACTGCTGGGGAGAGGGAGGGATTGTCTTCTGAAGCAATAAATTCATACTGTCCAAAATCAGATTTGACTTTTCTAGAAAGCAAGCAAGAACCAGAAGACTGCAAATAACACAGTGCCTTGAAACTTAAGCTCAGCTCACAGATTAAAAGTCAGTCCCTTTCTAGGGAAAATGTATTTATACATTTAATGAATAATTTCACAAAAAGACCTTTATTTTATATTCTCAAAAATGCTGTAGGAGAACAGATTTTTAAACCCTTATCAAGAAATCTTGAGGGGATGGGAGTAACTAACATGATTCACCACTTAATGCAACTTAATACTGAAGCCAAGGATTCCATCTTAAACTAAGCTTTGCAGGGGCAGCCATGATGTACTTACTTTAGAAAGCCTGTCTCAAAATCTTGCCACAGTACTTTTCCAAAACACAGCAAGGGTATCTTTATGCAGCAGAATACAACAAATACTAAAACCCAACCCAGTCACCAGATGCACACACTGTAGAGTCCAACAGGACCCCAGTTGATTCAAGAACAACACATATAACCTGGTTTAACTGTGCAAAGCTGTGCATTCAAACTGTTAGGCTCTAGACAGATTTTAGGCACTCAGAAATATAACTAATTACAATCACTGCAAAATTTTATAATGGAAGTGGGCTGAACTTTAGTCTGAAAACACATTAGCTATAATATGCTTTTATAGTTAGAAAATTCAAATTCTATAGTTTTAGTATAAGGGTTTCTTTCTATCCACATAGGCTTACATTCCAAAGTTTATGTGGCTCTGAAGATACAGACTTGAATCTTCAAAATAAACACTCGTATATTTGAATTTCTCACACTGACCAAATCCACACTATTCCCTACTGGTTAACCGAAACAGTGAAGTAAAGAGAATGGAAAAGCTCAGAGTATCCCATAGCAACTCGACAATGCAAAACCCAAACAAATTTCACACTGACCACTACAGTTTGGCTTCACAAAATATCAAATTCTACCTTTAATCCAGATGAAGAGCCACAGACACAGGTCTAAGTGAAAAGCGTTTGAATTGCCTACTGTTTACGGCCCAAGAGCAACCACTAACCCACTCCCACCCGCCCTTTCATCTGATTAAATGCTCAAGCCCTACGTCTGCTTTCTGCATGAAGAGAACAGGCAGCCCCGGAGCCATTCAGTCAAAAGATGTTCTTTTTAACAATCTGTGAACTGTATTTTTTTTTTTTTTTACTGTTTACTAGCAACCTGGGTAAGAGGCAAAACACTCTAGAAGTTGGCCAATACTAAACCTTACAAGTATGATGGATGGCAGCCTAAGGCCACACAGGGAGCTACCCTACTACCATAACTGAGGGCTACAGTTCTTTCCCTGTTACTAAGCTCTAGTTCTGGCTGTGTCCTGGCAATTGCTGGCCAGACGGTTACTTAGAACATTATTTATTAAGGGCCAAATTCAGCACATCACCTCAAAAGCTCCCGGAGTCAGAAATTTCTGTGACATGCAATCAAAAAGAAACTTGATGAAAAACTGAAGAAGTAGGAGGAGGAAGGGGAGGAGGAGGAAGAGGAAGAAGAGGAGGAGGAGGAAGGGGAGGAGGAAGGGGAGAAAGAGGAAAAGGAGGAGGAGGAGACTAGGAGGACTATGGAAGGGAGACTAGAAGGATTTGGGAAATGACTCAGCAGGTAGAGCGCCTGCTGTGCCGGTGTAAATATGGAGTCTGGATCCCTAACAGAGATACCTGGTGGACACGGTAGTCCACAAGCAGTCTCAGCACTCAGGGGCAGGCTCAGGGGATCCCAGTGGAAAAGCCAGCTTGGCAGACACGCTGAATCATGGCGCTGTGGGTTCAAGTGACTGACAACCTGAAGATGTCAGAAGGCAGTCAGGGAAGACACCAGACATGACCCTCTGGCCTCTGCACACAGGCATACTCACACTCACACTGTACACCTATCACACAGGAACACGCATATGTGGAAAGGGGGTGGTAATACAAGATACTCCCAGACATAATTCCAGAGTGAAGTTTGGGAGAGCATCCTTGGCACCTGAACCTCCAGGACACACAAAAGAGCTGGTGTCCAGGTGTGACCAGACCTCCATGCGGTCCCTGAGCAGCTTCCTGAGCCAGTACAGTGGTCTCCATGACTCCTCTGCTCCAGTTTCCCAGTGTCTCATTCCCAGGTGACAGTCCCATTTCTTTACCCAGATCTGTACAAAACAAGAGGGCACAACTACTATGCCCAGGCTCACTGGGCCTGTCATCAGGACCACTAAGGTCAGGGAGAGAACGGCCTCACATCCGCACTTCTCTGCCTCTGGAAATCTGTAGAAAGCACATTCTAGAGCCTGAGACTGCGGGCTCAGGATGCCCAGACTTCTTTTAAGTAGGACTTTATCATATGTAGGAGTTAAAGCAATTTAAAATTCAAAAGCATCACTAATACAGTGCTTCTGAAACCCTAATTTCAAAAACTTCACAACACCACTGTTTGCTTGTTTACTTTTCTCAAAAGCACCTCTAAAATAATGAGAAACAATTCTAATGGGCCAGATATTAGCTAGGGCTTCTACACACACAATTGCATTTAAGCTAAAAACAGTCCCAATCCAGGTTTGATGGTACAAAGGAAGAGACTGGAGCACAAGGAGGGCGCCTGGCAGGGTTTAGCTATACCAGGGGTGAATCCCTGCTGAGCCTCAGAGCCACATCCAAAGGCCCATTTGAACAGAGCAGAGCAAAGTCTCTAGGGTTCCCTAACTACCTAGCTGGCTGTGTGAACTCGGGCAAGCGGTTTAGCCTCCCTAACAGCCTGGATTCTCCATCGTGAAAATGAGCAACCATGGTATCTGTCTCTACTGCGGTGGACATCACGTGAGTGAATATGGGTAACATACCTAGTAGCTGCCTGTGTGGAAATGTACATATGTGTTAGCTATAGTAATTGCTTATTATTAAAAAGATCCTTTTTCTGCATCCAACTCCCCAAGCATAAGAAGCTCTAACCCAACCATCCCGTGACCCTTGGAATATACTCTCAAGATGCAACTACATGCATTCTGAACTGCAATCAGGCTGACACATTTCTAAGACTTCCTTTGATTTGCAAAAGCAGAGAAGGACCACATACAAAAGACATTCTGCAGGGAAGTCAACAGAATGCCTAGGATCGAATGACACACTGTCTTAGAGAGTAGACCTTAAATACAAGTCCAGTCCAGTAACCCACAATCGACCGGGTACACAGGCAAGGCAATCCAAAAGTGTACTTCAGATCAATCAAACCAACAAATTTTGTGAACCAAAATATGGGTGAAAGGGCTAGAGAGATATCAGGAAAGCTCAGAGAAGGGTCTGCAAAACTCCAGTGAAGAGGGACACGGAAAGGAGCAGAACAGGAGGGGAGCTGGAAGGCTGCACCAGAAACCAATTCTCATCATTCTGGCTAGAGTGGCCTCTAGAGTGGTGGCAGCCAGCCAGCCAGCCTGCCTGCCTGCCTGCCTGCCTGCCTGCCTGCCTGCCTGCCTGCCTGCCTGCCTGCAGCCCAGGAGTTATTACCCTGTGACAGGGCTCTTCTGCCTGAAGAACTGCCGGCAACCTTGGGCACCTCAGATGACAACCAGAGAAAGCTAAATCTCTGCCCCCACCCCTCTTTTTACTACCAGCAGACTGCAATTCTAATTATGAAAAGGAAAGAACGCTGGTAAGGTAAATTATGCAGTGGGTGTTTTGGTTGGTTGGTTGGTTGGTTGGTTGGTTGGTTGGTTGGTTGGGTTGGTTGATTGGGTTGGTTGGTTGGGTTGGTTGGTTGGGTTAGTTGGTTGGTTGATTGGGTTGGTTGGTTGGTTGATTGGGTTGGTTGGTTGGGTTGGTTGGTTGGTTGGGTTGGTTGGTTGGGTTGGTTGGTTGGTTGGGTTGGTTGCTTGGGTTAGTTGGTTGTTGATTGGGTTGGTTGGTTGGATGGGTTGGTTGGTTGGGTTGATTGATTGGGTTGGTTGGGTTGGTTGGTTGGTTGAGTTGGTTGAGTTGGCTGGTTGGTTGGTTGAGTTGGTTGAGTTGGTTGATTGGTTGAGTTGGTTGAGTTGGTTGGTTGGGTTGGTTGGTTTGCTTTTTTTAATCTTCAATGAAAGAGCTTCTACCTCTTCAATAGGCTCTGCTCCTTTGAAGGTCAGAGCCAAACACTAGATGCATCTCTATATATGCTCAGGAACCCTATGAAGTGTGCTTATACCTTCAAATAGGCCTGCAGAAAACCACCTGCCCCCAGCACCCCAATATAATAAGCATGGCTTCTCAAAGCCTTCAGTTGGCTGACCACTCACCACAGAACAAGGTAGGAACTCAAAGAATCCTGGCACATGCTTGTTACATCACTAACACCGGTGGGTTTTAAGAGCTGGCTCTTACACCACCTTGTGAGCAATCAGTTGCTACACATCAATTGGCAGATGTGAAATGCCAGAGCCACACGTCAGGCCAGCTGCTGCTGTAAGTTCAATGTTCTCTGAATCTGCTGATTAGACCTTCTGAGACCTGAGCCCAAGGAAGGGATGGATGAGGAGGTTAAAGTGCGCATTCACTACAGCAGAGACGACACGGTCCCCAGGAGGAAATGGGTGGAGCATAATGAGTTACAAGTACCTCAGATATTACCACACTTGCATTTATCTAAAACGCATGTAAAATTGTGATTTTAGGACTGGACAGTAAAATATTCTAGTAGTTCTTCAAGCAGACAACATCTCCAATCTACATTATCAGCAGGTCTCTAGGCCCTGTCAGAGTTTGATTCGGGAGGTCTGCGATGGGTGATACGCTGCAGTTTATAAATATCCCCAGTTGACTGATGAGGATCCAAGCCTCAGAGACTCAGCACAGGAGAAGGCTACAGGTGGGAGGGGATGCCAAGGCTGGAATAAAGAGCACAGCCTGCTTCTTTCCTCCGCATGCAAAGGGACTTACTCCATGCCAGTCTGTTTCTTAATGCCAGAACAATATGACTTCTAATTCTACTTTTACAAAGTTCCTTTTGTGTGTTTATGTGTGTGCATACATATGTCCCTAAATGTGTCTTCCTCTATCACTCACTATCGTATTTTTTTAGACAGGATCTTTCACAGAACCTGAAACTTGATGGTTCAACTAGAATGGCTGGCCAATGAGGCTCCCAGGATTTGATATCTCTGTTGTTCCCATCCCCACCCCGGGCCAACTTCTTATACTTTTAAAATTAACTGTACAAGCAGTTAACACCTGAGGGAGAGGCCAATATGATATCCAGGCTTCTTGATCTAAGTCTGCCCAAATTAGCATTCATGATCACTTTCCAAATTTTCAGATTTGCAAAGGACATAATACACTATATCCAAAGTCCATTCTGCCTCTGTTGCACAGTAAAGATGTCCAACCTACTAACATTATGAACTATAAAAGGGAGCATATAAACCAACCTTTTATAGGAGTCCAATTACTGTATTTCCAGTCATGACTCTGAGTATCTGAAGACCTGCCATGAGCAAAGAGTCAGATTTGTTTGATTCTTGTTGGAATCAGTCCAAAAGCAAGAAGGTAAAAACATATACTCCCATATAGACTGAACTAAATTACGGCAGAATCCTCTGGGAAGGCAGGGAGGTCTACGCAAGAGCAGGCCTGATGACAGCTTGGCACGTTTTCTAAAGAATTGTAGAATCAGACATGCAACTGATCTAGAAAGCGTCTTAACAGCCCTCGGGTTCAAGTTCAGTTTCCAGGTAGGCATATTTTCTGCCTCACATTCAAAATTTGCCAAGGTAATTTACGGTAACACTGGGTGGTATGCACTTTGGCCTATAATTAACTAGCATATAAATATAGCATTTACAAGCAGCAACAAGGAAATCTATAGATTATCTGAGATCATATGACAAAAAGCCGAGCACAACACAAAGTACGGCACAGCCCCTGGTAAATGAGAAGAACTTGGAGGAAGCAATCATTGGTCAGTCAAGTCAGGGAACAAAAACCAGAGCAGTTTTCCTGAGGATTGTATAAAGAAAAAAGATCAGATATACAATACTCCAGCTTCTGCTCCACGGTGCTGGAATTACAGGTGTGTACCACCACCCACAATGACGCAAAGAATTTTTAAATGTAGAAATATAACTTATCGTATTTTTCCATGCTGATAGAAACATATTTTTAAATTAAACGGGAGGGGAGGCTCACAGATGAGGACAGTATTACATGGGAATGCACGAGAGGCCCATGCAAAGGACTATGATAGATACCTCAGATACCTCAGACACAGACAGGCTAGACTCAGCAGTGACCAAGGGTCCAACTTTTGGATGCTGTCTTCTACAGAGGCACTGACTGAATTCACAGACATCTTTGGACACAGGTAATCCATTCTGCAGATCAACTTAGGTTTTAGAAATGCATCCAAACAAGTGCCTGACCACACTGGTTAGCCATGAGTGTCAACTTGAAGAAGTCTTGGGATCTTGCCGGCTTCTTTCAATGATAAACTGTGACTAGGAAACAGAAGATGAAATATACATGTTCCTCCCCTCGGTGCTTTTGGTCAGTGTTTGGTCACAGCAACAAAGAGCAAATAGAAGAGTCTACCCTTCTGCTACAGTCTGTTGCTATGGCATTACCACAACCAAAAGCAAACTAGTGAGGCTGCTTCCAACTCTCAGGTAGCAAACATTCCACCACTGAGAGAAGTCGGAGAAGAACACATTCATAACCCAAGAAGTGCAGCAGAAACCAAGGAGAAACATTAGCTAGCTTTTTTATAGGCCAGGACTACCCCACGTAGGGATGGCGCTGCCTGCCTTCCTGCATCAGTTATTAATGGAAACAAAGCCCCACACAGACTCCCACAGGCCAGTGTGACCTGGGGAATCCCTCCTCTCAGACGGCTCTAGGCAATGTCAAGTTGACAATCAAAGGTAACCAGGACACGGTATTTGTGATTCTGGAAGAATCGGGATGGCATCCTGTCATTCTTGGTTCTTCTGGTCCTTTCCAGCACATGGGAAGGCACACGCCCAACCGTCCTCCTCACTCATGGGACAGTCTGGCATTTCCCCGAAATAGGCATGTTGGTTACAAGTCTGCAAGAGTAGACTTCAGAGAACCGGTTCAGAGTTCACACTTCAGAGTGAGTAATGATCTCCTCCTAAAGGTGCACTTTCCACGGGGACAAAGTCGGGCAGAACAGAATGAGAATTTAGTTATATTCAATGAGATTTCAATGCTTTGCCGGTGACAGATGAGGTGGCCATTTGTCCGGTAACCCTGAGTGAACCAGGGTTAAAATATAAACCAAGCACTTCACGGCCCACAAGTCTACTAGAAACTGGCCTCCTGTCCAGTGACAATGGGCCCTAAGCTTACCCTCCCTATCAACCACTAGCAGCGCATGTGTTCACTGCTCCAGCCCCGGTCTGAGAGGACAGGAGGAGTATGCTGGTTTTCAGAATACTGAAGCTTTCTTCCAGGGTTGGAATACAGCAACTCTGACAGAATCAACTGCATCTAACTCCTCACTCCTCCACTCCTGGTGTGCAGGCCACTGAATGCCTCTCTGGCTTCTTGTTCCCATTCATCTGAAGAGAGAAGAGTCAAGTCTACACAGGTTCCCTGCTCTCCTGAACTTGTGAGCCTTTGCTACCTCCATACCCTCCCCTCAGCTCCTCTGTAATTTCCCTGCATTGCTGTGTTCTTATTACCAAGGATCTGTACTGCATTCCAGCAACCCGACCCTTTAGCAGTTCTCAGAACACCTGGAAATGTAGAGTAGGGGAGAGAAGAGAACAGAGAGAGATGGTCTCTTGACATATGACTCAGTGTGGAAATGATATTCTCTTTGACGAACTTTATTTCAAAATCAGCACTGAAATACTCTACTGTCCCCTCTTAAAATGCAAAAACAGCTTAATCTCACAGTAAAAATAAATCAAGAGAGGATGAAAGAAGGGTCGAGTACTATAGCTGCCACGCCCTTCCAAAGCCAACCACATGCTAACATTCCCTCAGCACCGACGAATAGTGCAGCAGCTCGGTCATCCTCACAGAACAATAACCTGGAAGGACGGTAGAAATAACGTTTTAAGGACAAGCAAGGCTAGGTGTGTGACACATGCCTACAGTTCCAGTCCTCCAAAGGCAGAGGCAGGAGAACAGCCGCAAGTTCATGGAGAGCTATGTAATCAATTCCTCATCAGCCAGGGCTACAGGAGGCCTTATCTCAAAACAGCAAAAAGGGAGAAGAAGTATTCACATAATTCAGACCCCAAAATACTTTCTGAATAAATGACGCAGAGAAAGGCACATCATAACTCATACTGCTAAATCCCTGAGAATGATGACACTGTCATAAGGTTTAAGAGACACAGTATTTGGGGGGGTGTGGGTCCTCAAAAATGTTCCATTTTTTTTAACATCAAAAATAAACAACTGAGTGACAATGCACATGCAGTAATGAGTCAACCCTGAGTTATACTTGTCCAGTGCAGCCACAAACTGCAATTTACATTTTATGGAAGAAGTGGCTATTAAAAGCAAACTGCCTGGGGGTGGGAAGCAGGAAAGTCACCTGTGGCTTTGTCCTGAGAAAACAAGCAGAGACAGTGAGACAAGTTACTTGGGATCCAAGGCAGACACTGAACATATAGGGTGGTCAGGTGCTGCACAAATGCCACTCCACAGAGAAAGCTCACAGTCAACGCTGCACACCATGACAAACATGGAGTCAAGTGTGAAAGGTTTCCTCCCACTGTTCTGAGAGAGCTGGACCACTGTTCCCATGTTCTTTGGAAGGACAAACACAGAATAAGCTCTAATACCCGGAGAACGGATGCATACAGAGATGGCTGTGGGTGGTTGGCACTACGGGATATGAGCAAGCAGTGCCCACGGTGTTCCTAAGTGTTGACAGTTCTATGTGCTGCTTTACCTTTCTCCCTGCTTAGATCTGCCTCACTTACAAATGCATTTAGCAAATTATGATCTTACTGCATGTGACTTCAATGTGCAACTTCCTCATTATAGCAAACAATGTCCCACATTTTTTTTTTGGTAATATAAGAATAACACTTCCTTGTATTCTAGACAAAACACAGCAACATGCTCTGAGGAATAAAATGAGGGGTGGACAAGCAA
Source organism: Rattus norvegicus (assembly GCF_021556685.1). NCBI lineage: Eukaryota > Metazoa > Chordata > Mammalia > Rodentia > Muridae > Rattus > Rattus norvegicus. The sequence continues at coordinate 86,070,095 of NC_141541.1, forward strand.
CAGCCTCTTAACAAACGCTGGTTGGCAGGCTTATCTGCCCCTTAGAAGACCCCAGGGCTGAGAGCTGGAGCAGCGCTTCCATAGTTGGAAACCCAAGCTTCAGCTGGTATGCTGGTGTGCGGTGTGTCCTACCGTGGGATTTGCGTGCTGGTCCACCCGCCTGCACACCCAGCCTAACACAGAGGACATTCCTTTTCCCTCAAGGGACCAGTGTGAGAATGACCCTCCAAAGGTAAAGAAGTTGGAAGGAGGAGCAGCTGGTGAAGGACCTAACCGTCACCTGGAAGCAATCTCGAGCTCCTCCTTTCTTCCCAGTCCCATGAACGCTGCAGATTTTAGGGTCCTTGAAACTGATCGGGAAGTTGTATAAAATCAGCTACGTGTGGTTGGAGGGAGGTGCTCTTCAGAATTGGCTGCACTGTGCTTTACATTGGTGTGCTAATCTAATTAGAATAGATTTAGCATCAAGAAATGCAGAGTCTTGCACTGAGATCCAAAAACCTTAAAATTCAGTACAGTCCTGGAGACTTGGCCTAAAGCCAATGTTCATAAAAAGACTGCAGAAAGGTTGTCACGGTGTGGGTAACTGGAGTTCAAGAATCATGTCCTTGAACTACACATATTAACCAAAACAATAAACCCCAAAGGGACCCAACAGTCACGTACACAATGTTTTATCTTTCCCTGAGGAGCTGCAAAGAACGCCTCCTCACCCCAGACAGGACCCCGACACAGACAAATGGATGCCACTCAACTGCAGTTTGGTGAGCCAATGAGTCCCCAGAAGCTTCATCATCAAAACTCCTCACTGTGCCAGGACAAATGAAGAGTCAAGAATCCCGAAACTTCTACCCCCGTCAACCTCCCACCTCCTAGAGCAGTGGTTCTCAATCTGTGGGTCACTACCCCTTTGGGGGATCAAACACCTTTTCTCAGGCGTTGCCTAAGACCATCAGAAAACATCAATGTTTACATTACTACTCATGACAGTAGCAGAATTAGAGTTATGAAGTAGCAACAAAAATGCTTTCCTGGTGGGGGTCTCCCTGACCCGAGGAAGCATTAGGAAGCTGAGAACCACTGCTCTAGAGACTCAAGCTCTCGTCTACCCACCCGAGACCACAAGCAGCAGAAAGAGAATTAAAGAAACTCGTTGAGAGCAGACATGGGAGTGACTGGCGACCTTCCCCATCTCCACCCACCATCTATGAGGGAACGCTAAAGGGCTCCACCATGCAAGGGTCTCATGAAGGTAATCATAGCAGCTGATGTCCGAATAACAATGGCCACTCGTGGGCCGATGAGAGCTCCATAGCATGCTCCTTCTGAAGCAGCGTTCATCAGTCTCTCTCAGGTAATGGCTTCTGCTCCCTGGCTTATGATTTCCATACAACATCAAAAAAAGACTCAGTGAGATACAACATCTCACCAGTGCCGAGTAAGTCACCTAGGAAGAAATCTCAAGTGGAAAGGAGGGTCAGGAGCTGGGCATGGTGGTGTACTCACGGCTTCACGGGCGTGCAGGGCCCCACCTCACCCCGTCCTCTCCATCTGCCTTTCGGCTTTGGTACACAGAAGTTTCCACTCCTTTACATGCGACCAAACTTTCCCCACAATCTAGGGGGTAATAATTCAAGGTTCTTCTAACAGCAGTTTAACTCCCCAGGGATTGCAACAGGCGCTTTTATGAAAAGAGGTGATGAAATATTGTGTTTTTCAAGTACTTTCCAGGTCCCCCTTGAATGACATCTCTCCTTTTCTCCTTCAGTTCTACTTGCTACAAACACCCACCCCCCAAAAAAAGATATGCAACAAAGATGTGTAACAAAGGGGCTATCAGAATGCCTTCGATATTTAACCTTCCCACTGCATGGATCCGCCATTTTCTAGTGAGACAATCCAGGGCCCTTGCTGCCTCTTCCTCTTCTAGAGCTTTCATGTATCTTGTCTCCAACCCCTTAGAGCTGTATCCAAGCTCTGCTCTGATGGTTCCCTGTGTGCATCACCCCCATGCAGTGTATCACCCCCTTGCAGTGCATCACCCCTTGCAGTGCATCACCCCCTACAGTGTATCACCCCCTGCAGTGCATCACCCCTTTGCAGTGTATCACCCCCTGCAGTGCATCACCCCCATGCAGTGCATCACCCCCTTGCAGTGTATCACCCCCTGCAGTGCATCACCCCCATGCAGTGTATCACCCCCTGCAGTGTATCACCCCCTTGCAGTGCATCACCCCCTTGCAGTGCATCACCCCCTTGCAGTGCATCACCCCTTGCAGTGCATCACCCCCTTGCAGTGCATCACCCCCTTGCAGTGTATCACCCCCTTGCAGTGTATCACCCCCTTGCAGTGCATCACATCCCCTGCAGTGCATCACATCCCCTGCAGTGCATCACCCCCCCTGCAGTGCATCACCCCCTCCAGTGCATCACCCCCTCCAGTGCATCACACCCCCCCTGCAGTGCATCACACCACCCTTTCAGTGCAGGTTCAGCTGTGCTCTATCCTCTAACATGTCACACCCTTGGCCACTGATGGGGTCCCCACCCTCCCTGTAAGCCTCAAGTCAAGACGAACTCTTTGTGCCCTGGAGTTTTGCTGTCCTTCGTGAGTCTATATCCTCTGCTTTATATGACTGGAGAACCAAAGGATAAAAGCGCGTACTGATGAAATTAAATGGGGATTTATCTACTCATTGCCGCTTCCGAAAAGTGAAAGGAAATAGATTTGGCAATCACTTCAATGACCTTGATGTCTATTCTGGGAAAAAGTCAAGAGCACATTAAAAAAGAGGAAAATAATGTAATTGTGAAGGCATTTTTAACCTCAGCGCTCACTTCCTTAGCTTCCGTCATGCTGACATCATTGTTAATGCACATATGCCCAGCCACACACAGAGCTCTCCACGGTTTGCAAAGATGAGCTATTATGCAGTTTTGAGATCTCTGCCCTCTCTTTTCTAAAGACGGCCCCACAGCCACACCACAACTCATCCAAACAATTTCACAGACAGGAACTCACTTTATTTCCATTTTTCTGGGTGTTTGTTGCTTTTTTGCCACCACAGAAATAAACTGGCAAAAAAAACCCTTCACTATACATCTTGGGGCATTCACAATCTTACACCAGGATGCCGGGGCTGGGACAGGATGCTGGGACACATCTACTCACATGCCCGCCACAGCCCTGCATCCCAAAGGCAGGTTTTATAAAGACCAAATGAATCCATACGTGTGTACACAGATCATCCATGGAAAGAAATGAAACACCAAAAGGGTCTATCCTATGCTTTATATAACAAGGAGGAAGGGCCACTTTCTATTCATCATATGCACCCCGTCTCTGTATGTCATACATCACTCAATAAAAATATAAAATTCTCCTTAAACCACCTAGAGGGGAAAAATTGAAAGTACAGACCATACAAAATTGTCTTTATTCAATCAAATGGTGTAAAGTCAAAAGTATATAGAATTTAGCTTCACCTTCTTAATCGTTTGGATACCAACATTACCTCAACTCTGGAGAGACACAGTCAGGTTCCTTCCCTCAAGGGCCTCAGAGTCCAGCAAGAGCTGCATGGATGCCAAAGAGCAGGAGTGGGCGGGGTGGGGCGAGGTGGGGGTGGGGTGGGGGAGTGACACCTGTAGGCTCCTTTAGCAGCTGCCTCCAGGGTGAGCAGGCCAGGCACCTGTCTGTCTCCTGGGCCTGGACTCTTTTTAAGTAGAGGTTAAGGTGACTCTTCTCTTTTTTCTTCCTTTATAAACAGTTCTGAATTTGTCAGGGTTTCTAAAATTGACATTGATATAATTTCTATTAGGAGCAAATGAAACAAAACAAAAGCAAAAATTCCTCCTCTGAAAAGAGCAACCTAAGTGAATGTTTCTTAGTTTAACAGTTAAAGCTGTAATTGAAATTCTGTCTATTTTCTCAATCTTTAATGAATGTTCAGAGGTTTTTTTCAAGGAGATGGAGTTCAGTTTTGGGGGAGAGTGTTGCAGGGTTCAGACTGTTCAGCATATATAAAGCTGAACAAGAAGTAATGAAAGAAGACAGCACAGCAAGGAGCAGGTGTCCTACCCCACCCCCCCCACCCCCAGCTCTCTAGCTATCAAAAGGCTCTGCAGTTAACCAAAGACTACAATGTGGATCTGGAAGAGCTTTCGAGGGCTCCAGCATGGAAATTCTGTGAGAAGGTGGGATTCTAAAGGTGCAGAACCTGTGGGAGAGCCGAAGCTCTCTGGAAACATGTCCTTGTGGGAAACGGAAGGCTCTAGCTCCCCGCTCCTCCTCCTTCTCCTGCTCATGAGGGGAAAAGTGCAGTTCACACACTTTGCCCCAGGCCTAAAGGCAGCAGAACCAACCAGCTGTGGACTGCACGCTGAAATTGTGAGCCGAAATCCCCCTTTTCTCTTTGACCACCATCTGAGACATCTGTTCCAGCAGTGGAACCGGCTAACACAAATCTTTCTAGAAAATATGTAGACTAAGGAACACATCACGAAACATTCTTACTATGATAGAGCTGTATGCAAAGTGAAGGACGACAAACAGATCTGTGTGGATGCTGGCAGCCCCAACTGACTACAAAAGGCTTCCCAGTGGTTTCTGTAGTTACCAGTTAGGCAGCATTTCCAGCTAAGCCACTGCTCTTTCTCCAGATGCTTCTTTTGCATAACATTCAAGAACCATTTGGGAGAGACCCCAGGGGAATCAATTCTAATCCTCAAATGCTCCTGTAGATACGGTCAAGTAATAAACAAAGACTTAACAAGGAGACCTGAACTTACCCAGTGTCTATTGTGTTTTAAAGCTAACTTATCCTGAATATCATCACCAAGTTAAGGGCTACAAAAGTCATCGTCATCCATGGGGGGAGATCATCCAGGAAGATTATCACTAAAGAGTGAAGCATCTTCTCTTAAATGGTTTCTGATGCTGGCATTGTATCAGACACACACACTTGCCAAGTGAGCTCCCATTATAAACACCAAACTGTCAGTTAAAAATTTAAATGAGTAGAAAGCAGAGAAGGCAGAGCTATTCCACCTCCAACACTGCAAAGGAAAGATGAACACTAAAAGCAGCAGCACGTCTGAGCTCCGCTGAGCAGTGCTTGGGCCCAGCTAACCGTGCACTGGAAGTACTCACTCTGTTTCCACAGCACGGTAGGCCGAAGCCAAGGATTGTCTTTGACTGCTAGCACTGAGAGCAAATACAAATAAAATATTTTAAAATGTGCCATGACTGTCCCTCAGTAAAATCAAGATCATAGTGCCCAAAGCCAAATGGTTCTGAGGAACGTTTGCTCACTGGCTGCTGATGCCTTAATTTCCCTACAGGAACAGAGTCTCCGGTCTCACTGTCCAGACAGTTCCTGGGCCTTGATGAGCCAGTATGATAAGAAGTGTCACCAGATTTCAATCCCCTGAACAAAGGGGACCTAAATTAAGCCTCGGGTACTACATCAGCTCCTTAGAATACGCTCGGCTTGTGTGCTTTCCTTGCCCTGTGTGTGTGTGTGTCTGTGTGTGTGTGTGTGTCTGTGTATGTGTGTGTGTCTGTGTGTGTGTGTCTGTGTGTGTGTGTCTGTGTGTGTGTGTCTGTGTGTGTGTGTCTGTGTGTGTGTCTGTGTGTGTGTCTGTGTGTGTGTGTCTGTGTGTGTGTGTGTCTGTGTGTGTGTGTGTCTGTGTGTGTGTGTCTGTGTGTGTGTGTCTGTGTGTGTGTGTGTCTGTGTGTGTGTGTGTCTGTGTGTGTGTGTCTGTGTGTGTGTGTCTGTGTTTGTGTCTGTGTGTGTGTGTCTGTGTTTGTGTCTGTGTGTGTGTCTGTGTGTGTGTGTCTGTGTGTGTCTGTGTGTGTGTCTGTGTGTGTGTCTGTGTGTGTGTGTGTCTGTGTGTGTGTGTCTGTGTGTGTGTCTGTGTGTATGTGTGTCTGTGTGTGTGTGTCTGTGTGTGTGTCTGTGTGTGTGTGTGTCTGTGTGTGTGTGTGTCTGTGTGTGTGTCTGTCTGTGTGTGTGTGTGTCTGTGTGTGTGTGTCTGTGTGTGTGTGTCTGTGTGTGTGTGTGTCTGTGTGTGTGTCTGTGCCTATATGTCTGTGTGTATACACGTGGGTAGAGACACGGAGTATAAGACAGAGGAAGAACAGTGAATCTCAACTAGGAACCAGGAAGAGGAGCCTGATGGGCTCGTGACTTGCAGAGACATGACACCGGCAACAAGGAGAAGCATTAGACTCAAGTCTATGTGCCCCATTCAGTAGACTGTGGGCTCTTAGTCTTGGCTGTTCTGTACTCCCTCTGACAAACGTATCCGCAACTCAGAACAGGAACCGTTCTTCCTGTTCAATGAGCATCACATGTGTAGCACAAAGCTGGGCGCTCTGTTTATATTCACTGCATTCCTCACAGCGCCCATAGTGAATCCATCACTCTCCACTTAGCAATTTACAAAACAGGAAAAAACCTGAGGCTCAAAAATACTAAGTAACTCTGTAAGATCACACAGCCATTAGGTAGTAGAAAAAGGACATGAACCTACATGTGTTTAGTACCGAAGGCCTATGCGCCAATACTTCACATAGTGTGGCCCCAGGGACATCACCAACAACCCCCAAGTGCTTTCTGACAAAGCACTCAGTTATCCCACTGTGCTGGTCCTATACAGACTAGCCAGGGAAAGGCAACCCAGCTGTTGATTTAACAAGAATTCCAGAGTCTGGCGATGAGCCCCGTTTAAGTGTCTACAGCCATGGACCCACACACATCGTTGTTTAAAACCTCTTAGGGGAACCCATCTCTCTAAGATTCCTCCTCTGGAGGACAGCAAAGCAATTTCACAATTATTTCCAATTTATGAAGACCAACAAAAGTTGCACATTTATCTCCAACAATAATAAAAAGCTAACCAAACGGTCTTTGGTAGTGGGAATTATGGACTACTAGTCCCTTAATAAATACATCATGTTGGGAAGCAAGTTTCTTAAAAAGACATGTTGAAATGAAGGGAGCAGGCAACACACTCTACCACGCAGGCCGAAACAGTCAAGTATCTGTATATCTCCCCATCGGTGAGTCAGCGTGTCATGACTTCGTGTTAGCACACAACCAAATTTCCCAAGTGATCCACAGCCTGCATCTTTACACTCAGTTCTCTGACCCAACCAGCAAATGTACTTTCAAAGGGCCAGGACATGCACACAAAAATGGCCAGTGACATGCGCAGGCAGCCTGAGGAGACTTCCTAAGGAGTTTCAACACTGTTTTGAAATGTGACTAAATTCACAAAGTGGTCATATTGAGGGGCAAGGCATCTACTGAGGTGTGTACACACTTTCTGCTGCTGATTCAATGGAACGGTTCCCCTCGACACATAGTCACACCTCAGTTAATCCACAGAGCTCAAACACACTAAGGAAACAGAGCACAGAATTGGACTCAATCGTTACAGAAAAACAAAACTGACCTACATTTTAGCCAACTAACTTGAGCTGAATTCTGAAAACAAACAAACAAACAAAAACCAAATTAGAGCACAAATGAAGAAGAAAATAAGCTAAGGATGAAAATGCTGTGGACAAGCTGGGACACACACACACACACACACACACACACACACACACACACACACACACACAGACTGCAGGGCTGGAGAAATGCACAGCTCCTGAGCAGGACCCCAGCTCAGCTGCAGAACCTCTGTTAGCTGCTCACCCCACCTGTAACTCAGATCCAGGAGATCTTACACTTCTGGCCCCCATGGGCAGCTGCAGTCACAAACATAAACCCACACGTGTACACGTGATGTAAAACTCGACTAGATCTTTAAAAACAGACTGGAGAGTCAGAGAGGGGCTCTAGACATGAAGAAAGAAGCAGGCTTACAAGACCTCAGAAGGGGTGAAAGACTAGCACCCAGCCTGCAGATCCCTGGGCCCCAGGCTTCAGATTACAATCAGGCCCTATTAGCTCCTACTGAAAACTAATTAGCTACTGAGCCGCCTTCCAGGCCGGATGAGGTGACCAAGAATGGGAAAATGCTCCGAGACTCTGGTGTGTGACTCACAAGCACCATCCATGCCGCCTCCTTTCCCAGTCCTAAAGTCCAACTTAACATGGACTCACACAATGTGCCTTTCCAAAGTCTTCAATAGCTGTCCATTTTCAACTTCTTGGGTGCTTAAAAGTCAGGACACTTCGGCACAAGAGTTATTGCCAAGGATGAGGGGCAGGTGGGGCAGCCGTGATAGCTTCACAGGATGAGGACAGACACCCACGCCCACCTGGCCATGCTGGGTAGGACAGGTGGAACTGTCCCCTGTAGATGACGATTTTGGGTTTGCCACAGGTCCGACTATAGTTAGGTCTTTGGCATACTATAATTTGCCCACCTGGCCCTTCTATGACTTTGTGGCTTGTGGTGGAGTTGACCCACCCACAGAGCAAGCACTGCCACTCCTGGCCATCCTTAAGGCCAGTGGCCAACATACCCCCTGTCTGCTCTTGCCACCTACCCATGAGTCACAAGCCTGGCCTTACCCAGAGCTTCCCCTCCCTTTCACAAATTGTCAACTTCAATGTCTCAGGTCTGGCTATGGCCTCTTATGTGGCCTCGCCCCGAGACAACCAGTTCCACTTTCATTCTGACCACTCACTTCTCACTGTGACTCCCATCTTTCTCTGCCCAGCCTACAGCATCCCAGTACCTTTCCATCAGAATCCTACAAAGTCTGACCCCTCCCCCAGCCACCAGTCTCACATAAGTGGACCTGGTACCCACGTCCGCTTTTCTCTATGCCAGGCTTGCACAGTGGACTACTCCAAAGAAAATGAGACGCAGAGGCTGGCATCTTCAACACTGTGCATGTATCCAACAACATCCCCACCCCCAGTTCCCAGAAGCCCCCAGGCTCCACCCCCACCTCACTCCCCTAGTAGGCTTTTGATCTGTAGCTTCTCACACTCCTCCTCCTCAGACTCTGAGCCTGGTAAGCATTCCAACTGAGAATCCCCACTACAGGGACTCCCCACAGCTCCCGTGTCTCAAATCTGGCTAATCACCAGACTGTCCCTGTTTTGCTTCCATCTCTATCCTGGCTCCCCTCAGATCCATTCATGAGCTGCTATCAGGACACGGTTTCTAAATGCATGTCTTACAAGGCACTCATTCACCCACAGAACCAAAGTCAGAGTCCTTTACCTGCATTCTGGGCAACCCAGAACAGGGCCCCAACCCTCCTTAAACAAACTGTGCCTTCACTCTTGCTTCTGTGGTATCCCCTGCCTTTTTCCAGGCTGCCCAGAATCTCCAGAAAGAATCTGTCTACTGCTGGCTTCTTCACAGCCTGATCTACCCAGCTGTCTGATTCCGATGATAAGCCTGAGACCCTTGAAAAGAGCAACTCTTACAACCTCATGACCCAGTAACTCACATCCAGTAGCACAAAGATCACAAGGCCGCCCCTTGTTGGACCTTCATAATTAACAAGAAAAAGCATCCATCTTTGGAGTCTGGCAGACTATATTTCAACCTTGACCTAGTCTATTCCTACCTACACCCTCAAGAAAGCCTTCAGTGTCAACTTTATTTAAAAAAATCAATGAAGCCCACAGACCACAACAAGCTGACCTAAGGACCGAATTCTGAGTAAATGCAGCTAGAACACTCCCAACAGTTAATACACAGCTCCTCTTGGTATTTCAAAAATATAACTGTGGTTTCACTTAACTCCAGGGGGAGGGCAGATTGTCTGGCATGCAGACAACAAAGGCAATGGCTTTAGAAACACTTCCTGCCTTTTGGCCATTTTGCTCCTCATTAACACCCCTGCTAAGAGGCAAGGAGGGGCGGAAATGTCCTTCTGTCAACATGAGTAATGATGTGTTATCGCTGGTGCTACCGCTGACCCTCTGCCAGCAGTTATCTGCTGACTCAGCAACACCCCTGCTTTCCACACAGGTAGATAGCAAGCATTTGATATTAATATGGTTGCCATGGGCCAGGGTTTTGACAAACACAGGCTGTGCAGAAGCAAGACTCATGGAGCCTTGTATTGGTTGAGTTTTTGTCAGCTTGGCAAAAGCTAGTCACCTGGGAAGAACCTGAACTGAGAAAATGCCTCCAACAGATTGGCCTATAGACAAGTCTGTAGGGCATTTTCTTGGCTAATGAATGACGTGGGAGGGCCCAACCCTCTGTGGGTGGTGCCAGCCCTAGGCAGAAAGTCCTGGGTTGTATAAGAAAGCACAGTGAGGCAGCCCTGAGAGACAAGGCTGTAAGCAGCACTCCTTCTTGGCTTGAGCTTCAGTTCCTACCTCCATATCCTTTCCCTGAGTTCCTGTCCCAGCCTCCCTCAATGGTGCACTGTGACCTTCAAGGTAAAATAGACACTTTCCTCTCTAAGTTGTGTTTGGTCATGGTCTTCACCACAGCAACAGAAAGTAAACTAAACCCAGGCAATCCTTAAAGACTGCTGGAGACACGGACGGCTTAAGAAGGAGGGATCCCAGCATGGGTGGTCTAGAATACAGGCTAAGGAGTTTGTTTATCTGAACTACTCCACAAACAAACAAATAAGTGCATTTTTCAGTACAAAAGGTTTCGTGTATGTGTGTGTGTGTGTGTGTGTGTGTGTGTGTATGTGTGTGTATGTGTGTGTGTGTGTATGTGTGTGTGTATGTGTGTGTATGTGTGCGTATGTGTGTGTATGCGTGCGTATGTGTGCGTATGTGTGTGTGTATGTATGTGTGTGTATGTGTGTATGTGTGTGTGTATGCGTGCGTATGTGTGTGTGTGTATATGTATGTGTGCACTCGAGTGCACGCCCTCTCCCTGTGATTAAGGCACTGGATTTCCCAATTCAGAGCTGATGACAAGCAGGTAGAAAACAAGCAGATGCACACCTACGCCTCACCCTCAGTCATAAGCAGAGGCTGGGGAAGGGGAGACATACTTGGCCGTGGACTGGGGTGGCATGGGCACAGGACAGGGGCATCAGGAGCAGAAGTGGGAGCACAGGCAGTGATGGGAATTCCACGAGACATACATCAGCTGAGTGGTCTGGATATGTTATAATATCCTACTTAATCTTTGTTCTCTTCAGAATGCCCCAGGCATTTGGTGAGAATAAAATATAGGGAAAGCTCTACGTGCACAGTCATTCTTTTTTGTTTTGTATAATCTGAAAAGGAAATCATTTCTGCTAAGGACTCCTTAACAGATGGCCTCTGTTTCTGGCAGAAGACATACGGTTAAGTGAGAGGGGAAAGCTACCTCCATGATGGGAAAGATGGGTGTGTGCACGAACCCCAGCAGGCTCAGCAGCTTCAGGTGCCAACTACTCGCCTGCCCGCCACACACCTCACCTCAGACACAGCCACGCACCTACGCACCATTCCTACCCTCCTTACGCCTACCCACCTGTCCACTCTCAGCAAAAGTGGGATGGAGAAGCCAGGCACTATTCACCCCAGGCTTTCTGACGGCTACAAGCCAAGGACTTTGCTGTGCCTTCCCTTTCTGCTTAGGAGGTCACCATGCAAAGCAAGTGACCTACTGACCTAAAACCATTCAGGTTATGTGAAGTCACCAAAAGTCTCTTTAACCAGAGGCACTTCAGTGGGAGAACTTCTGTTACTTGGACTCCCCTTGTCCTTGACTCCAGCTTTCTCCACTTTGTAGTCTCCACAATGCTCCCAATACCGTGAGCCAACTATATCCTGCCAGCCCTGCCCCAGCAGAATAAAATCCTGAAACCAGGAGCTAAAACAAACCTTTGCTCTGTAAGTTGTGTCTGCCAGGTATCCGGCACAGCAAATGCAGCGGGAGCTACGATAGAATGCTCACCTTATTCATTCACAGCAGCAATGGTAGGAGTGTGAAAGCATGTGCATCTCCAGGAAGTATGTTAGGACCCACTTTATGATGTGAGCAGGCATGGTCACGACTAAAAAAACTGTCTCAATCCAATTTCTTGATTTCATGCAAACAGGAATACAACCCCAACCAGTACTAGCAGACATAAGGGAGCGGCGCTCTGAGAAAGCCAGTGCTCATGGCTGCCATCACTGTTTCTAACAAATGCACGTTTGCCGTGAAAATGGGTAAGGACTCAGATGTAAGTTACATCCTGAAGGTGAGAAGGCCAGACCCAGGAATGGATGCCACTAATCTTTGAGAGGTTATGCATGAATGAGCTCATTAATACTCGGTGACCTGATTCTGAAAATGATCTCTCGGCTCAATGCTCTTTTTCTTAATGATGCAAAAGTAGCCCAAACATCAGGAGTCTCTTTGTTACAGGACAGATGGGACTCTGGCTAAGCGGGGGCTTTGGATGCGCTTGACCTTGAGGCGAGCGAGCAGGAAGATGCAGTGGTCCCCAACTCTTGAGAGACCCTACATCTTCAAATGCCAGCTCTGCTATTTAGTAACTGGGTGGCAAGTGGGGTCCCCAGGGTCCTCATCTGTAAGGAAAAGCTACTTATGTGAAATGGGGACATGGCTGTAGGAGGGCAGAGCAAATTAATCACAGGAAGAGCTTGAAGAGATTGAGGCACAGGACCCAGAACACACTCGATGTCTCTGTAATTCTCATCACCGGGCTCTCCCTCCTTAATTCTAGGTCTCTTTAAAGCCCACCATGACTCACCAAATCCGTTTATCCAGTCCTCTGCAAATCTGCAAGCTCTCACACCTACCATGTGCCATACACCAACTGGTGACAAGTGAACCTGTCACCTCTGTTTCCCACTGCTACCCCCCCCATCTAGACTCTAAAGCACCAAGCCCATCTTCTGCTGTACTGGCATGGTGGCCTACTGTGCATCAGGGCAAGAGTCAGTCTCCTGCAGGGGCCTCGTGAGAGACAGAACCTTGCACACTTACTCTTGGCGGCAGCTCTCATGAGAGACAGACCCTTGCACACTTACTCTTGTGAGAGACAGAACCTTGCACACTTACTCTTGGCGGCAAAACCTCGCACACTTACTCTTGGCAGTAGCTCCTTTGTTATCAGGAGAATTGCTATGTGTTTATCTACTTACCTGAAGGTTCCAGAGACAAAGATTCCACCTGCTGTGCTGGAAAGAACAAAGCCTGACAGTACAGCCTGTACACAGTAAGTCCTGTGGGGAAGCGGGGAAGGAGCAGAGGGCTTGCTGGGATGCCCGGAAGCCCAGCACCAACACCCTATCAGAGCTGACTATATTCCTCAGGAGCACAGAGCCGTGACCCGATCCTGATCCACTGATAATCCCAGCTAGCAGTCCCCACACTACAGTTCCCAAATACAGTCTCTTGGTTACCAAGTCAGCCTAAGGGGGCACCACCACCTCTGACTTGCTTGAGCTAATATACTAAAGACGTAAAGTCCTGGCCACATTCCTCAGATCCTTGCAGCTTTAAAAGCTGAGACAAGCAAGACAAACCACTGACAGGTAAGAAGCATTCGGTATTCAAAATGAATGTGTGGGCTGGGGAGAAATACACAAGCGCACATGTGAGTGGATTTGTACGGGTGAACCAGAGAAAATCTGCTCATCTTTCTTCCTTAACTGACTCTGGGAATCAACAACTGGCCACAGAAAGAGACTCATTTGGAGTGGCTTTGCCTGATTATCAAACCCTTGTTTACAATGATTAAGCCTAGATTTGCAGTCCCACTAACTTCACTAAGTGCCTCCTGAAGCACGTGTATAAATATGGTGCCCCCTTCCTGCAAGATCAACTTGTGAAATTAGCATCTAAGAAAGTCAGAACACAAAGAGATCTGACATTACCACACCCTTGACCATCCCTATAAGAGAACTGGACAATGAGAAGAACCTAAAGTTGTCCTCTAAGTCCGTGCTGATTTCCTCCACCACCATGGAACCGACCATTCATACAACAGGGACAGCTGACAGCCAAGTGCATCTTGGTTTAATCCCCAGGCTCTCGATTGCAGGTAATAATAAAAACCGGCCGTGTGTGTATGTGTGTGTGTGTGTGTGTGTGTGTGTGTGTGTGTGTGTGTGTGTGTGAGAGAGAGAGAGAGAGAGAGAGAGACAGACAGACAGACAGACAGACAGACAGAGGGAGGGGTGAGGGAGAGGGAGGGAGAGAAAGGGAGGGAGACAGAAAAAGACAGAGACACACAGAGGAAGGGAGGGAGAAAGAGGGGGAGACAGTGGGGGGGGGGAGCCACAGAGACAAACAGGAGTGATAGAGATCAAAGGACAACCTCCAAGAGTCAGTCTCCACCTGTTGTCCTGCTGTTGTATGTGCCAGGTTGGCTGGCCCGGCAAGCTTCAGGAGATCCTCCTGCCTCCCCATCCCATCTCCTGGCAGAAGCTCACAAGGATGAAAGCCAAATATGCTACTGTGTGCCCAGCTTTTCATGGGTCCTGATTATCCAAACTCAAGTTGGCAGGCTTGGGTGGTAAGCACTTTACCCACTGAACTATCTTCCCACCCCTCAAAACCCATTTTAAACTTCATTCATTCCCCGAAAAGAGTCACAGACTTCTCAAGAATGTCATTCAAGTACGTAGTTTATGTGTTCTCTATGCTAGCTGCCTTAATGAGCAACAGAAGCAAACACAAAGCCTGGGGGGGGGGGGGGTAAGCTTCCATCACTTGTTCTGAATGAAGGAAGACTGGGATGTTTGCAGTCAAGAGTGGTTATCAGTGGACTGCAAAGCCCACAGAGGAGAAGCAGGCAAGCTTCCCAGGAAAGGGCTTCTCCTGATCAGAAGCAGGTCCAGGCAATAGAGAGGTACAGCAGTGCAGGGTCAGTCCCTGACATGAAGGCACACACCACGGTGCGATGCATTAGTGACTCAGAGCAGTCAGCTCTTGGGCAGTACAGGTGCAAGGGCAGAGAAAGCAGATGACAAGAATGTTGCCAAACTTACCCTGCAAGTGCAAGGAGGCCACGTAGGAGGCACCGCTCTCCATCTGTGGCTTAGATCGCTCTTACCAAGTATGGAGAAAGAATTCAAAGGTGGGAACAATGAAGGTCTTTGGGCCTCTGTTACTAAATAACATGGCTAAGGATAAAACTGCATTGTCTTTTCCTATCTGCCAACTACTGATCTCTTACTGTACAGGTGCTAAGGCAGTTAATCTTCACTCAACCTTATGAGGTAGGGAATGCCATTCCTTTGTTTCCAAACTTGATCAGAATGAAACACAGGTTCCCTGCAGACTAGAACAATCTCACAACTGCCACACGTACTTTCTCTTCAAGGCAGAGATTCAGGCCTGCACAGAAGGCAGAGTGTGAAGGCCATCAGAATGGGCTGACTCACAGGGCCATCACACCAAGTGGATGGATGCCCAAGCTTTGTGGTGCCTTTATCCTCCTTGCCACTGTCACCTTGCTCTCCAAAGAGGACCATGTCAAATCAGACTCTTTTCTCCTAAGCCAGCATTGTGTCATCTTGCAAAAGATAGCTGTCTGCAACGTCCTGTCCACTGTTGGGTCCTCTGAGCTCAGCCGTGGAGAAAGGCAGAGCAAGGAGCTCTTCCAAAGCACACACTGGTACTTGGTCTTCATGCCTACGGGATACTCATCTACCCAGGGAATTCCAGAATGCTAAACTTCTCTACCTAACTAAATGGTTTTTAAAGAAAACTAAAACAATTAATGGGTGATATCACTACAAAAGAAATGGGTTTCCTTCTTTCTTTAACTATTTCAAGCATAGTACACAAATCAATCTTATCAGAAAAACCAAACAGGATGATGGCACACCAGCCCATACTCAATCCAGCTATAGTAACAGCATGAAGCCAGACGTGTGCAGCCAGCATTTTCGAATCAAGTCAGTCTGAATTCACGTCACATCCTGAAAGGTCTGGAAACTACATCTGGCCCTCACAACTGCCCATCTAAGCTACCTCCCGCACACGCTGACTGTTTCTCTTAATTATGTTTCCCAAAGAAGCATGAGCTGTGGCAATAAGGGGCCACAGTGGTCCAACCTAACCCAACCATCAAGAAATCATCTAGAGCACTCCATAATTAGGTGCAACGCACCTCCTCCCACCCAAAGGAGGCAAATCCATTCCTTGAGATAATTCTATCCCTTGACATTCTTAGAAACAAAACAAAACAAAACAAAAAAAAGCATTTTCCCCCAAATGAGGGAAATCTCTAGAGTCTAGAAGTTATAGCCTTCATAAGTACACTATCCCAACAATCATCAGAGTAAACATACTTCGAAGACTCCAAGGTATTTTAAACTACACACACACACACACACACACACACACACACACACACACCATTAGATCTTCTAAAATACCACATGCAACAGTAAATTACCATTCCTGTCCACTAAATTACACCTAAGAGAAAGTTAATGGACATCCAGAAGATTTGTCTGTGCTTACTAAGGCCCAACCCATGACTTCCCCACTCTTCATGCACATCTGTGGCAGAAGACAATCGTCCTCCTAGCCCTGTGCATGGAATGGAGATGCACACCTGTGAGCCTTGCCCTTGACCTCCGTAGGCATTCTGAGAAAGTCGACTGCACCTCTCCCTAGCTGCCCATCACGCACTGCAGCCCTTCCTCTCCCATGCTCCAGACTGTTACCACCTGTACTGTTGACATTCTATAAAGTCAGCAGGGTGTTAACCCCCCAAATTCCAAGTCTACTGAAATGTCATGGCACAGTATAGATGTATTCATGTTTCTCACAAGAACAGAGCCCATGAAGTTACCAGGGTCACTATGGGTACACTCATAAACGTGATTATGGGTAGGTACACTCATAAATGTGATGACGGTATTTACCAGAAAATAGAAAACGATACGCAACTTCTTCCTACCCACAACACATCTGAGTGGCCATTTTCCTCCCAAGGCGAAGCCTACATACAAAACTCACAATGTTTTAGTTGAATGAAGGCACCCCACACTGAAGGGAAATAACATCAACAAAAGAAAGACAGGTCCAGTTGGGTCAGCATGACAGGAAGGTGATGCAGAGACTAAGAACTCCAGGAATAAACATCTCAGGGCCTTGTCCCTATTCTTCCTACAAATAACATCATCATTCCTCTGGCCACAACATGGAGGGGCTCCTGACTCAGCTCCCAACATGATCCTTCTACCCCCAGGAACCACCTTCCTAAGATGCCACAGCCTCCTCTGCTTAGGGCAGGCTCAACCCCACTACAGGGTGGCTGCTGGCCTCCACCCTCAGGCGGCCCCTTCCATCTCCACACCTGGTCTTCCCTCTCTCTAAAGCTTTCTCTCATTTCCCCCAAAAGCACAAAACTCCTCAAAGCTCTAGCAGCCTCCAATAGAGACTCCCAAATGTCCCCATTGCCAGGCTTCCCCGCCTCCCTGGCAGGTCACTCACTGGGCGAGCGTGGGGGGGGGGGGGGTGCAGCGTGGGGGGACGGGTAAGTCTAATAATCACATCCTCTTAACTTTCTTATTTCCCTGCATTTGAAAAACTGAAAGTATAATGGCTAACATGGGTTGTTATGCTGCCCAGGGAAAATGATTTGTGTAAAGAACCCACTACAAAGGCTGGAACTTGGTGAGGGCTGGCTATAACAATCATGTCACAGATACTATCTAAATGCTTCTCAGACTCCAATCTCTACTAACCCGGGGAAATTACACGGCTCCTCTAGCTTGGTTTCCTCACCTCTGAGTGCAGGGACTAAGGAGATCTATGGGGAAGGCGTGAAGCAGCACAGAAAGCAGTCAGGAAGCCATGAAGTGCTAGACTGTGTAGTAATACCGGGATGGCTGAGAAATGAACTGCTTCTCTAACTGGAGAAATGTGTGGATCAGTAGGGGAAACATCCCCTTCAATCCCCTTTCTAATCCCATTCCTCAAGTGTGTAACTGGCCTTTTATTGACTAATTGAATCCTTTATTATACACTCACTTAAGTAGACAGGTCTATCACCCATGCCTCAGCTCTTCCGTAACCAGGAAGTGAGATAACTCTAAAAACCCAACAAAGACGAGAGAGGAGACCTCAACAATAACTTGACATCACACAGCAACTGAACAGTTTGTAGACGCTACAATTTCGGCTGCTCGCAATGTGTTAATATTAACCAGGTGCGGGTCCTTGGGATTTAACTCTGAGTAACTACACCACAGAGGCTGTTACCCCTTCCACTCTCCGTCATGTCTCTCTAATCAAGTGCAATAGATTCTCTTCTCTTCCAACTCCAGGCATCGCCTGACTCTCATACAGCCGCATCGACTCTTCCCTCACCAGCTGTGACCAATAAAAGGAGCGCTCAGATAAAGCTATGCAATTACAATTACTCATTTATAAAGTCATCTGGACATTACAGGATGTGCGATTTCTCTAATTGCTGAAAACCATATCGAAAATTTAATTAGGGTTTACCAAACTCCTTAAAGGGGGAGGAGCCCTCTGCACTTCAGTTAAGAAACACTGTAAGAAGTTCTGGCCACAGTATTTAGAAAGATGGCTCACAGTGGTCTGCTAAAGCCTCAGACTAACCCTCTAAGGCAGGCAGTAATCTTAACATCTGCAGAAAGTAAGGCTGGAGGAGAGTATCCGGGAGATAGAGCCCTGACTTCAACTACCTAAATCCAGCATGTGGGCCACGCTGCTGTCCCTTCAAGACAAGGCCCAAAGAGCCTTGGTAAAAGATGACCAAAAGGCCATATGAATCCAGGTGAAACCACGGAAGTGAGTGTGAGAGACTGAGAAGAAAGAAGGCACTTGAGGAAAAACAGGCCATGGAGAGAAGACAGAGAGGAAAATCAAAGTTGGAGACAGGGAAGATGGATGCCCCGTCCCTCAGAAATGGAATTCCAAGGAGAAACACCATTTCCAAAGAGAAGACCTGACTGAAACATGGCTAACTTGTTCTGAAAAGGTATGATGGCCCCTTGCCAGAGCAAGCTAGAGGGGCTAAAATTGAAGTCACGTTCATGGCAAATGTTCAGAGTACAAGAATTACTTCAAAAGTGGTCAAGTGTCTTCTAGTACCAGGAGAGATGGCGGTCAAAGCCTTCCAAGGAAAGACAAGTGATTTCTACAGACTTGTACGTCGAGCCACAGGAAGGGAATTTCGATGGCCAAGAAGGTAGGCAGCTTTCTGAGGTCAACACATGAGGACTCATTAACCGATGCCAGACTCTTCTGTCGCAGAGATAACAAGCACTTGAGGGCCCACAGTGTACCACACAGTGGCCTAGGTTCAGCCATGAACACCCCTGCCCTTGTGGAGGTAATGATTTAGCTGGGTAGACAGACGAGGGACACGTAAACATATATGGTTTGAGCTTAGGTCATGATAACTGCCCTAGAACCAGCAAACAAGTAAGTCAGGATATGAGAAAGAATAAGGGGTGGGGGACTGGTGTTTGAAATACTTTCATGGGACAATCAACAAAAGATTAGCTACAGGCCAAGGGGAGACAGCAGAAAATTCTAGAAAAGTAACTGTTTATTGAGCAAGCCCTCCTGGGTACAGGGCTGGGGCTCTCCGTGCTTGCAGGAGAGAACAAAGGCATGCAGGCACTTCAAGGAGTTAAGAGTGGGATTGTTAGTGCAGACAACAAAAGAATCTAGCTGCAAGGACAGCTGAAGCCAGATGAATCTAGCGGCAGTCAGTGGAATGACTGACATCCAACCAAAGGCAAGCTCAAGACAAGGGTCCTGACCCTCAACCTGCACTGCTGAGAAGCCAGAACAATGCTCGGCTGCTTCTGAAGTAGATTAGGTAAGTTACTACCAACGTGTCTGTGGCCGGTGAGTCGGCAGAGGAGATGAGGTACCCTCCCCACCCCATACTCACATCAGTATTTAAGTCATCAGTCTCCCTCCCCACAAGACTGGGAACAGCTCATAAGAATCATGGCTTCTTTAATCTCTATACTCGTAATAACTAGTAAGTGATGGTACCTTAATAAATGTTTAACAAGGCCCAGTCTAAGTCACATGACTCAAAAAGGAGGGTCTAAATAAATAGCTAAGGTTTCCTGGGCGTGTGAAGCAGAACAGGCCAGCCTCATCCTATGTGTTCAATGCGGTTGCAGTTGTCTGACTTGTCAGTAAATGGAGGTAGCCAGACACTGCCTCCATCCAACGAAGTACAGAGCCCTGAGAAAAAGCGCTGCAATTCCGCGTCTCAATTTGTAAATGAAAATGTTGGAGCAAATGAGAGGTTGCAGACCTTTCAGTGGAGAGAGGGTATCTATCATTATCCCAAAGCCTGATGCCCAGGTAGAGGGTGCAGGCCTCCCTGCTGGATGTGCTCCCAAATTATAGGCAATAAAACACACAGCTGGTATGGCCAGCACACTAAGAATCTTTGAAGCTTTCCAGCAAGAGGGGTGATATGGTAATGAGCAGACAGGAGCTGGGGGTTAGAAGCCAGACGCACCAGTGAGCAGTAGTAATGAGTTACATGATCTCAGACATGAGCAATGGCTAGCCCAGGGAAAGACCGAAGGAAACAGACTGTCAAGGTAGTTGTTGTTCTTGTCTAGCATGTACAAACCCAACAGTCTGAGTAAAATAAGACAGAGAGGAATCCATTTTACAGGACCTTGATTGAAGGCTATTACAGCAACACTTACCAATAAGGAAGGCCATCCTCTGGTTTTGAAATGTTTATTTAGTGTATTTACAGAATGCCATCAGACCTTATTTTGAGTCTCGGAGTTGTCATTTACCAACTACAGAAATACCTGCCACTTTCAAAATTCTCAGTCTCCTATGCCTAGCAAAACTCTCCAGCACTACAGAAAAACTCACAAATTACAGAAGAGAGAGAAGAGCCAATCCAACTCAAAGAAAGCTTCCAATTCCACAATAAAACACAAATACTACAGAAAGCACTGGAAAGTCAAGAGCTATTTACTAAGTCTTTTAGTAACTTTATTTCAAATCCCTTTAAGAGCCTTAAGTAACATTTGCTACATTTCAAAAATTATACAACTTAAAGCTTACCACTTAAGAAAAATATAGCGAAGCTAAAAACCAGATCGTGTGTTTGAAAATGCCTGCAAAATAATACACGCCTGAGGGAACTGGATGGTTTTTTCTACTGAATTAAATTAAGGGGTGGGAAGGGTGTGCTACAGATATCCTAGTGAGGGTAATCTTTGCGATTACACAGAAGCGGCCATGGGAACCAAGGAAAGTTAATTCAAGATGAACTATACACTTGAGGTATTGAGAGAAACACACTTCGAATTTTCTAAACTCTGTCAGCACTGGAGATCGTTATCAGCCCGTGTTCCAACAAACCAGAAATCTGATCAGAGTTTCTTTGAAAATGGCAGGACATTAGCGTTACCAAAGGACAAACACGGCATTTACATTCCGAGACTCAGGTCTTTAGGCTCTCTGGGCCTCCCAGCAGTCTTCCATTTCCTGCACCTTTGGATTGCCACAGGCTTACTTCCTCCGTACACCTGGGTTAGGGATGCGTCCTCTTTAACAGTTAAAGCTAAAATCCTGAGGAAAATTCAAGGGTTAAAAGTTCGGCGTCTACCCCAGCCCGGACCCTTCTAGAAGCGCAATCAGTATCTGTCACTGGCCAAGTTCGGTAGGGCAGATGATTATTTTTTCGTAAACAACTCTGAATAGGTACGGCGTTAGTAATGGGACGGATCCAAGCAAGCTCTGTGGTGGTGGAAAGGCGGAGGCAGCAGCAGCAGCAGCAGGGCTGACTCGCAGCGGGAGCCACTATACTCGTTCATCGCAGTTCCAACCACGCAACAGGTCCACGCACGCAGTGCCCCAGCGGCGGGAACCTGGGCACCTGCAGCAGCTCTCTCCTCCTGCCCAGCACTCCAACGCCGCCATGGGGCCACTGAGGCTGACAAAGCGCCATCTCTCCAGGGCACAGCCCACAGAGATAAGGCCAGGGGCACATTCCTTACAGATGCCGAGATACTAAAGCTTACTTTCGCGCTGCTCCGTCCCAATGTCCTCTGGAACCTGCTTTAAGCCCAAAGTGAGGAGCCCCGGGCCACTAGCTGGAGAACTGGCAGCTAGCCGATCGGCCCCAGGGCGTGATGGGCGCATGGTCGCCCCCAGCTGGGAACAGTGTGAGCTACCTGGCTTCTCACCTACCCACCTAAACGGCGTTAGTTCCCAGACGTGGATCTAAGCTACTTAGTGGACCAGAACGGTTCTCCACTCACCAAGTAACTACTTGTTAAATACCAAGTCTTTCGGTATAAATGGAAAAGAACTTTTATTCGAGGATGGGGTTAATCGGGAAGGAAGGAGGGACAGGGGCGGTTGAGGAGCAGTAGTGGTTCCCCACTGGCCAGTCTCCCGAAGCGAAGCAGTCAGCGGAGGATGGCACGGACCCGGCCAACGCGCCAGGTGAGGCGGGCACTCACCTCGGGGAGCTCCCGGAGCTGGTTGGCGTCCAGCAGCAGCTCCTCCAGGCTGCGGGCATAGCGATAGATCTCCTCCGGGACGTAGACCAGCGAGCAGTGGCGCTTGTCGATGGCCTCCACATGACGGTTGCACCGCCACAGGGGAATGCAGTGGAACATCGCCGCCTCCAACACCAGAGTCGTGTTCCGCCGAGCCGCGGAGCCCGGGGCTCGGAGCCCGCTCCGCCCGGCCGCCCCGCTGCTCCCCGCCCGCCGCCCGCTCCGCACTCGTTGCTGGCCCCAAGCTCGCTCGCGCCTCGCAAGGGCTCCACGGTTCCGAACGTTCTGAGGAAGCCGCGGGAACCCTCGCCGCGTCCCGCGCCTTCGCCACAGTCGGAGCGTCCCCTCCCACCGCCCCCTCCGCCGCGCTCCGCTTCCTACTCGCGGCCGCCGCGCACTGGGCATGCGCACACGGCCGCATGCGGAGGGCGTGTCCCGGCCGGAGATGCTCCGCTCCGGGTTTTCCTGGAGACCCGGCTCCCCGGAGGGTCGGGAGACGGTGCTCCTGCGGTCCCCTCCTCCGCGGGCATTCGCACAGCGTGCGACTCTAGAGGGAGCCGCGCCCCAAAAAGGTCCGAAGGTGGACAGGAACGGAAGGCCAGAGAGAGCAGAACTACTTCGGAGTTTTCATTTTACTCACCGTGCCTTTTTTTTTCCTAGCTCCCCTTCCCCAAAACAACTTTCTCTTCCGGGGTCAGGAAGTACCGCCCCGCCGCGTACCTTGAGCGCCGGGTAGCGAAGGAGTCGGTTCTGGCTTTCAGGCAGCCCCTCCTCCCCGCCCAGCTTGTGCCCTGTGTCCACACACAACTCGCCGGCCCGCCCTATGATCTGAGCATCTTCGGTGAACAGGACTTATCTGGGGTGTACGTGTCACCCACTTCCTGGTGCCACCAAAAGCATGGATGTCAGTCTTCAAAAATCTTCTAGAAGATGCTCCGAGAAGAAAAGAGATGGCAAAGATGCTCTTCTGCCCCTTGGCCAGATGTTGTGCTTCGGGGCTAACCTGGGCTCAAGTACAGAAAGCACTGACGCAGGAAGCCAGATGAGCGTTCCTATGGCTGGCTCCTGTATTTCTTCGACAGCACCCTGCGTCTTACAAAGGGGAAGCACGACTCTTCCTTTGCTCCACACACAGTCTTATTACCACAGCCAGACATTTGAACCCCTCTTCTTCTGTTCGAAGTCAACTATTCAGAATAGCCAAAGTCACTCCCTCACGAACAGTTGTTGATTCGGTCGAGGCCAAATACAATAGGGATAGACTGTTTTAAGAGTCTTCTCTGACTCCCCACCCAGCAACGAAGCCCAATGCTCCCACAACTCAAATCTGGAGTCACCGACGTCACACTATGCAGAAGACTGAAAACTGAGCTTGCTCAGTATCCAAAGCAGAGTTTGCTCTGAAACTTTTCATTGTTTCTTCAGTACTTCTAACTGCACAGGGCACTTGCCCAGGTGGAGAGGGGAAGGGACACATAACGGCTACATCTTTAGCAAGAGGATCTCTTCATAGATGAGGGAGGCAATTTGACTTGTTTCTACCTCAGGATTGTCATCTAGGCTTCAGTTACAGCCACTCTGCCGGCTTCACCTTTTAAGCTGACTTGGTGCCTGCATTCTTGAGGAGGACTTTGAGCCTCTCTCTACTCCTCCTTCATTCTTGCATTCCAGAAGCGTGTACAAAGCCCACTTTCTGCCACCTCCCATGGAAAACTCTGGTTCCTGATTGAGACATCCAAGAAGACACGTCACTCACTAACTTTGTGGGTTTTCCAAGTGCATTTTTTTTAAGTTATAGAAAGCTGTCCTACTCAGTTTAATGTTGATTTTTCAGAAATACACAGACTAGTTTTAATAAATTATAAGTAGGCTTTTTAAATATGTCAGGTCTTTTAAGGATTCCAACCTGAATAAGCATTCATTATTCCCCTCTGTGTTGTGATCCTGTTCTTCTTATTTCCAAAGACGCTGTGGCCTTCTGAACAGCTCACCTGCTCTGAAGATCCTGGGAACCACCACAGTCCAGGTGACTTAACTGCCAGATTTGATTCCAGTCTACTCTGTGTTCTAGTTTGTTTCCTACTGGTGAGATAAACACAATGACAAAAAGTATCTTGGGGAGGAAGGGTTCGTTGGCTTACATTTCTGGATCACAGTCCATCCTTCCGGGAAGCCAAACCAGGAACCCAAGCAGGACAGGAACCTGGAGACAAAAACTGAAGCAAAGGTCATAGAGGAAGAAGTTACTCGATTGTTCAATTTTTTTATACCACCTAGGACCACCAGTGTATGGGTGGTACCAACCATCATGAGCCGGGCCCTCCCAATTACTCTTTAGTCAAGAAAATGCTTTACAGACTTGCCTTAGGTCCATCTTATGGAGACATTTTCTCAATTGAGATTCCCTTCTCCTAGATGACCCTACCTTGTGTCAAGTTAACAACTAGGAGATGAAGGATTATTTGGCTTGAATGTTAGGATCACGATCCACCCTTAGGGGAAGCAAGGACAGGAACTCAAAGCAGGAACTGAAGCAGGGATGATGGGGGGAAAGGTCTTGCTTATTTTCTTGCTTTCTGTGGTTTACTAAGCATGCTTTCTTATATAACTCAGAACCACTGGGGACATACAATTCAGGAGAGTTTACTGCATAACAGCAGATAATACATGTAGAGATGATTCACCAGACACATGCTAGATACTAAAATGTAACAAAGAAAGATACCCTTTACCCAGAGAGAATGAAAATGGTGCAATTAATGGTTTGTTATTTTAATTCCTTTTCCTGTAAAATGGTATAATCATTACATTTTTTTAAGCTATAAATCCAAAGTGCCATCTGGTAAGATGGAAATGACTGGGAATTCAGAAATGCGGACATAAAAATTTTGAAATGAGCGTGAGAAACCACTGTTTAGCCAATGGAGTAAAAAGAAACCAAACAAAACAAAACCACTCAGGATCCTAAGTGTTAGTGAAGATACAGCGTAGCAAGCACTCAAGCATTGCTGACATGAGAGTAAACTGTTGAAAGCAAGATTTAAAACAATGTGAGTTTTCTCTCTGTGTGTCTGCCCTAATGATTCATCCATTCCGCACACAGAAAACAGTTCTGTGCTGTAAGTTTTCTTTCAAAATCCATCATAATTTCATTAGTATTAGTCGAAATATTGAAACAACTAAATTTTCATCAACAGATTAAAAGTGAAGCCTGTAGAAACAATGGGAAAAGAGAAAATAAGCCACTAAAACATGTTAACAAATCTATCTCAAAAGATTATATCCACAAAAAAAAGCCATGAACTGGACTGCTGAGTGCATCTAGTTTGCATGTGAATGGGAGAGCAGCCTAGATGGCAAATGGCTCAAGAGAATGTAGGACGTGATGGAATTGTTTATTTAGGTAGTAGTTGCGTACATGTGTTCATTTATTAAACTCCTAAAACAATCTACTTAAAATAGAAACCTTTAACCATATAATATATATACATGTGTATGTATTTATATAAATGTGTTTACATTTTTAATTAATGAATAAGAGGCTGGCAAGATGGCGGCGGTAGGGGGGTCAAGCACTTGATACTACACAGACTTGAAGGCCTGACTTTGGCTGCCCAACACCTATATAAAATCCAAGTATGGCTGCAAGCTCCAGGTTCAGTAATAGACCCTGCCTCAAGGGGATAAGGAAGAACAAAAGACAGAACACCTGATATCCCCTCCTAGCCTCCTTATACAGGAGTGACAGGATGATGCACCCCGCAGTGCGCGCACACGTGTACACACACACACACACACACACACACACACACACACACACACACAGGTAAATGTATCCTACAGGCAATTGTAAATTAAATCCTAGGCTAAGAATCACATTACAGTATATGGTTACTAAGTATCTGCCACATGCCAGCCACTGGATTACTTTTCTGGGAAACAAAGGGAGTGACAGACCTTGGAGTCTTCCTGGAAGAAAGGCTCTTGTCTAGGGAATGGTATCAAGATGGAAACTATAGTGGAATAGAGGGTCGTTTTCCCTATTCTAGAAAATCTATCAAGAGGCTCACCTTTTTGTCTTGGGAAGGAACACAGGAGTGACCCTCTGAGGATGTATACACAGGAGTGACCTTCTGAGGATGTATACACAGATCAAAGAACTAATCAAATCACAAGCAAAGCTTGACACTGAGAAAACAGCTCAATTTGCATAAAAACCCCAGGGCACCCTGAATAAAATCAAACTCTCAGAATTTAATCATGCTTCTCCAGATTTAAATTTAAGAATATTTTCCCAAAGATTTTGGAATACAAGACATTGAAACCGTTCAGAAGCCTGAGAGCCTATACAACTCTATAAATAAGTAGTTTAGAATTCACCAATTATCATCAGAAGCAAGGCCATTGCCTGAAATCTTTGATTTCCAATTAGTACTTAAAGTTTTTCCTCTTCTCTTGGTTTTTAAAAAAAATTACGTGTGTGTGTGTGTGTGTGTGTGTGTGTGTGTGTGTGTGTGTGTGCATGTGTGCCCCACACTTGAATGTGACAGTTTAGGTTATCATGCCTAGAGCTGGCCGTGGCCCCTTCCCTTGTTTTTCCATTGAAACATGTATTGAATTTACACTCAAGTTGGTCCAGAAATTGTTGTAGTTATGTTTTCTGTTTTATTTTTTGTTTTCTGTTGATACCATCCGTATCTCCTCCTCCCTTCCCTTGTAGAACAGTTGTTTCCTCTGAATTGAAACATTCCTTCCGAGTGGACAAAGCGGCAGTAAACAAACATCCCAAGTCTGGGAAGAGAAAAGTTGAAATATAATCGAAGTTCCCTAAACAAATTTATAGACACAGTGGACAGCTGCTGGGAGGGGAGACCTACCAGCCAAGCTACCCAGAGGAGCTTTCCCGGGGTCTGCTTGCTCCAGGATTCCAGCTTTCATGAGTTATCACCGGTCCTGGGGTGGACTTTTGAGGAAAGTAGCTGCTTTTAAGTCATCCCCACTCCTATAAGGAACCTCCCCCCATACTCCTGTTAGTAACCCCAGTTAACTTGATCTGCGATCCCTTTCTGGGGTGGATATACCTGCGTGTGTGTCTCCCTCACAGGACATTTTCTTTTCCTGCTATCTTGCTATCTTGACTGTATCTTCAGACTGCATTTTATGACGTCCACTAGTGACAGTGGTTGCTCTAGCGAACAGAGTGTACATCTTTACATTTTCACAGTCTGGCTGAACAATAGAAGCAGAAATCGTTGGTCTCATCTGACTGGGTGCCTGGTATAAGGAGAAGGAAATTGAGAAAGCAAGCCACATCTTTCATTGAGGGTTCCTGGATGGCACCCCATTTTGTTGGGGGAATCCTTGGGTTATGTACATGATGTGCAGTCAGCCAGCCACAAAGACATATCTAAAATGAAAGTCACAGAGCTTTTTGAATCTTATCCAGATTATTGTATGAATCTGTGCCTATGGTTGTTACCGGTTTCGTTTTTGTAAAAGTGTTCTGAGGTACTGAATTTTTATAATGTCTATTTCGTTAAAAATTCTGTAGATGGCGTACAGTTACTCATCTCTATATATGTAGATCTATTTATGAACTTTTTATAAATGAACATTTTAACATTTCTAATTCAGATGCAGCATCCTGCAAGAACTAAGAGGAGAGAAAAACTAACCTAGACTCTGAAAGCCAGAGACCTTGTGACGTAAACACACTTCACCTGATGAGCGTCTGACCCCTCAGGGCACTAGCTGACTAGAGGTCAGAATAGCCAGACACTATCATGGCCATGGAGGCCCCAAATCAGTCCTACAGAGCATGTCTGCAGTGAGGCGGGAAAAGCGGTGACTATAAGGCCCAGGTTCTACCCAAGTGCCAAGACTCTGTGGGTTCTCATGAGGTGGGGAGCCTCGTTAAGTTATGCGTGGAATACAGAATAACTGTGGGTCTCTTTGGTTCTTCCAAGCCTAAGGACATGAGCTCGGTTCCCACAACCCACACAGTGGAAGGAAATTATTGACTCCTGCAAGTTGTCCTCTGACCCAACATGCACAGAGGAGTGGCATGAACACACACACACACACACACACACACACACACACACACACACAGTCCACACACTTTTTTTAAATAAATAAATTTGAGCAAATAACTAAATAAAATCTATTTTAGAAGTTATTGTTCTATAAAAAGCACACCTATATGAATAGCAATTGTTACTTTCTTTTAAGTTTCTAGATGTTTAACATTTAACGATAATAAATAACATTTATTATTTAAGTTTAACATTTGTTTTTAACATTTAACATTAAGTTATTTTACATTTATTAAGTTTTAAACCTGTTTTAATATTTATAACATTTCTAAAATTTAACACTAACTTTTAACATTTATAACGTTTATTAGGTTTTTTTTTTCAGTAGCATACAAAACTGTGGGTTTCACTGTGACGTTTCATGTTCCTGCCTCTATGACATTATACTTTGCTTCTATTCTTATCATCAGTGCCCTCTTGTCTGTCTTCTTCCTTTATTAGTCCCCTTCCTCACCCCAGCAGCCCCTCCCTCCTCCTGCTTATAGCTTGTATCATACTCATCCCGTCACCTTTTCTTGTGACTTCCCCTTTCAGACTTTTCTTCCCCTTTCATACCTTCTTTCTATATCCACACTACAACACACACACACACACACATACACACGTCAATCTGTGTTTTATATACGAGCGAAACCATAGCATGTCTTTCTGAGTCTGGCTTCTTTCGCTTAATGTGATGCTCTCCATCCATTTTCCATCATCCTTTACAGCTGAATAACACCCCCCCACCGTCCATGTACCAAATGCCTTCACTTACCTCCTGAGGGACTTGTAGGTTTGTTCCACATCTTGGCTGTGTAAGTGGTGCATCAGTAAACATGGGTGTGCAGATCTCAGCAGAACGCTGACTTAAGTCCTCCAGGTACACACAGGGACTGGTGCAGCTCGGTTGACATATGATTATTTTGAGTTTCATGAGTGACCTGAATACTTCTTTCCAATGTAACTGCATCAGACCGACATTCCCCCAGCAGAATTAAAATGTTCCATTCACCCCATACTTTCACTAGTAGTTTTATGTTTTCGTCCTTTGTCTTCTTCTTTGTTGTTGCTTTTTTAATTTTATGTTTTCTAAACACCAAATGTAATAAATTCATAAATACATGCTGGATAAAAATGCAAAATCACAACGAAAAGGCAATACCTTAACAAAACCCCTCTGTGTTGCCCATTTTTATTGGCAGAATAACTATAAAAGCAGATTTTTTGCTGGTTTTTTTTCTGGAGAGACAGTCCAATCCCCTGTTAGAGAAAAGCGAAGAGAAACCTCAAGTAGACATTTGAGAAGCTGGCACATTTTATCATCCAGTGGTGCTGTCTATTCGTCCCTGTGTGTATGTTTGTGCAAGCATCATAAACCAACGGCATGGACACCAAACACAACGCCACAACAGCTCACACTGGGAAACACGCTGGGTGACAGAGACCAAGAGAGACCAAGAGGCAATGTAGACACAGGAATGAGGCTTCCCTACTAAGGAGGGGTAATGATGTAACAGTTTAAGTTTCTCTTAAAAGGACAGACACTGAGAATCGTTGGACCCTGAATGCATGTTCACTGTTTCACAGGGACAGCTGAGTCGTGCTACAGAAATGACAAACAGTCCCTTCACCTACATCTGGCTATTCGTTCAACCCTCTAATGAAAAAAAAAAAACTTAATGGAGTCTTATTACTATAGAACATTCTTCTGTGTGTAAATATTTCTTTCCCTCTCAAACTAAAATTTTAAAGTAAAATGTTCTTGTAGTTCACAAGCAGACACATCAGCCGCCTCTGATATCATATATGTGATTCAAAGTAGCCACTGCATTGTTTTCAAAAGGACAAGATCAAATACAATCTAGTACTCTCTGCACCCATCCGATACTCCTCCTGGTAAAAGGTCACCCACTTAGAAGCTGCATGAGGTATCAGGGCTTTTCAGTGAGGTTGTGAAAGCAGTGTTAGTGTTTTGGAAGGGTTTCCAACCCTTGTCAAGATTCATAGTTTTGGTAGACACCCAGAACCCGGGGTAGACATATGAACTGAATGGACTGGCAAATCCTGATGACCAGTTTAGGACCACAAGTAACAACATCAATACTTTCATGGATGGACTAGAGTATTTATTTTTCACCATCTCTGTCAAAAGCCAGTTCAATGGTTGCAGTTAGGGTTACTAATTGAAATTAAGACCTCTAGATGTGATCTCCGTGTCAATCACAAGGGCCCCTTGGCAGTGTGTGACTTCAGGAGGATCCTCTGGTCCGAGCTCAATATCATCCTGTGCTTTGATGACAGGCGTTTGGAATCTCCTTGCGTTGCTGCTTACGAACTTCAAAATCCGAGTTTCACTCCCTTCGTAATGAGACCCCAGAGGTAGGTGACAGGATGCTCTCACTAGCCTGGCCCTCATTATGTACCAGCCTTAGGACACACCACCCTGATCTTCAGCCCCTCTGTTATGTGTCTCTTTTGGGGCAGCCACATGTTGGTCGAAAGCTGGCTCTTTTTTATGGCCCTCTATCCTCTGTGCTTGTAATTTGAGTTTGTCATCGTCTTGACAATGCAGTCCTCTGCCTTGGTTTCAATACCAAGGATAATCAAGCTACCAATCACAGATCATAGATTCAGTCTCCCCAAAAGCACTTTCTTTCAGTGTCTATTTTGACCTCAAAATCTTAAAGCTAGAACAAATGTGCTAGTGGCTATTGACTCCTAAATGAGGTCACTCCCTTTAGTAGAACACAACCGCTGGCCAGCTGCTTCTGTAGAGATCAGGTGTTAAAGTTCTGTCCCATAATGCCTTGCTCTGTTTTGAACCTCACAATTACAGGCACACCTTTGAGGATGAGGAATTTCTGTTGCATCTGATACAGGTAAGGTTTGCAAACAGGGATTCTGTGGTCATCTGTATTGCACAGGAGCAGAGCCATTGTAAAAGCCCTTGTGTTTGTGGCCAATCCCCCCTGGTTCCATGCCCTCCTCCTTCCCTAAAAGAAACACATAACAGAGGGGCTAAAGATCAGGGCAGCGTGTCACAAGGTTGGTGCATCCTGAAGGCCAGTCTAGCGTGAGTACTCTGTCACCTACCTGTGGGTGTGAAATGCAGACTGTGGTTTGGACGCTCATAAGCAGTGATACAAAGTGATTCTAAATATCTGTCATCAAAACACAGGAAGATGTCGAACTTGGACCAGAGGATGCTCGTAGTGCCTGAGAGCATGCTTTGGGCTGCCCCTTCATAGAGCGCATAGAGCAGACTGCTGGGCTACTAGGGAAGCTGCAAGGCAGGAAGGGGTCTTTGCTCTTAACCCCATGCAGTGGCCAATGGTGGGCAGAAAGGCAGTAATGTAGTGCAAACAGAAACACAACCGCTTGACAAAAGCCCAGGTACTTCCTCTCCAAGTTGTCTTACAGAGCCCACCTTATAATCTCATTTATCTGCTTGACCTTCATTCTGACTGGGCTGAGATGAAATCACGAAGCTGTTTTAATTTGTATTTATTTCCCTTATTGGCTAAGGATACCAGAGACCCTCCCCCAATAATCACTGGCCATTTGTATTTTTTTTCTTTGATCAATATCAGTTATATTCATTAGTCAGGGCATCATTGGCTGGCTTATGACATCATTAGATGGGCAACTCTTGGAGTTCTTTATAGTATCAATGCCCTCTTAGACGTGTGATTAGCAAAGGTTTTCTCACATTCTGTGGACTGTCACTCCACCCTACTGAGTTCTTTTCTTGTGCGAAAGCATTTTAGTTTCATGAAATTTTATCCACCAATTCTCAGGGTAATTACCTGTATTACCCGCAATATTTTCAAAGAGCTCATTCTTATGCCCGTATGTTGAAATATTTCCCTCTGCCAATTACAGAGATTCTGGTTTTAATTTAAGTTCTCTGATCAAGTTTGAACTGATTCTTGTGCAGAGCGAGAGACATGGATCTTGCCTCATTCTTCTCCACGGGAGCCTCTAGTTTTCCAAAAACCATTCATTGAAAAGGCTAACTGTGACCTAAAGCATGCTTTGGGACTTTTCACTAAAACGCAGGGTCCTGTAGAGGCTTGGGCTTGCCTCTGGGCCCTCAGTTGTATTCCATTGCCCTGATTGTATGGTTTTGTGCCAGTGCCTTGTAGTCAATGTTGTTAGAGTCTATAGTGTAATTTGACAGCAGATATTTTCAGTAGCATCGCTCCTTCTGCCTAAGATTGCACCGTCATCTATTTTCAGTCTTTTGTGTTTCCATGTGAATTTTCTGGTTGCTTTTTCACTACTGAAAAAGTGATCACATTGACTTAGTAGACAATTTCCAGTGATGTAAACTATTTCCAGGCTATTTATTCTATCAAATCACAATCACGGAAGGTCTTCCCACCATCAAGTGCCTTCTTCAGTTTTCATTGTACAGGTCTTTTATTTCTATAAAGTGGTTAATTTTTCATGCTATGGTAAGAAGAAATTTTTTTCCCATGATTTCTTTCTCAACAACTTTGTCACGATAGATCAAAAAGGCACTTGGTTCTGTGTGCTTTTATAACCTGCTACTTTGCTGAAAGTATTAATTAAATGAAAAAGTTGCACAGCAGAATTTTTGGGGTCCTTTAAATATAGGCTCATGCTGCCTACAAACTGGTGTGGTTTGGCTTCTTCCCATCCTAGCTGTATCCACTTGTCTTACTGCTCCAGCTGGGACTTCAAGCCCTTCAAGTAGAGAGATTGGGCATCTTGTCACACTCCTGATTTTAGAAGGAGCCTTCTCAATTTTCTCATTTAGCAGGAGGGTGGCTATTGGTTTCTCAGAAATAGGCTTCGTCATATTGAGGTAAGTTCCCTCCATCACTAGCTTTCTTGAGGCTTTTATTAGGAAGGGATGTTGAACTTCATCACAGGCTTTTTCTGCATCTCTTGGGGAAATCATGTGTTTCAATGTATTCACAAGCCATGCTACATTTACTGATTTGTATGTGTACGACTTTGTGTCCCCAGCTGAAAGAAATTCAGTCATGAACTAGAATCATTTCAGTGTTTTAGAGAGAGAGAGAGAGACAACAGACCAAAGTACAGGATACCACCAGAGTCGGACTTGGTGAACCGGTGAGTTTTATTGAGGCTACTTACAGCAGATGAAATGACTCAAAGACAGATCTGTCGCCAAAGTCCTCCTCCCTGGAGCTCCCCACACAACCAGAAAGCAAGTCCACAGGTTGAGGGAGCCCTTTCACGACTGAGCTGGTCTGAGCTTCCTGCAGGCAGCTCAGCTGTGTAAGCTGTGCACTCCTGCCCTCGGTGAGCTGGTGCCAAGTTCAGAGGTGAATCCCTTCTTATCAGTGAGGCGGGGTCCAGTTCCAGCAGTGTATTCCTCCCCTTAGGGAGACAGGGCCCAACTCCGCCTTGCATTTCTCATCCTTGCCTGTTTTGCTCACCCAGGCCATGACACTCAGTGGTACCACTACCACTGCCCCCACAGACGAACATAGCTTCAGATTTCTGTGTTTCAGGTCGATCCCCATCTCCACAGTCTGTGCTGTCTTGATGTCTCTTGGTCTGTGGCTCAGGCAGGCCCCAGTTTTGTCTCTGTAGCCCGGTCGGTCTCTCTCCACTTTGCTGTTGCTGTAAGGCCAGTGTCCGGGAGGAAAGAATACCTCTTCCTGCAAACCAATACCTCCCCCTACTGCAAACCAGAGCACGGGGCACCTGGACACCAGTCAGCTGCCACTCCTGACGCTTCCCAGTAAAGGTCTCACCTGGTTTTACGAATTTCCTCTTCTGCATTTTCTCTCACGAACTTAAGTCTATCGCTTTCTAGCCTGATTCCTTTCTCTTCCTCAACAGTACAAAGATGTCTCTTAAGCTGCCATCTTACCTGGAAGAACTAACAATCTTTAGCATTTTCTTTCTACAAAGTAGAAAGGGCAATCTTTTTTAGAGAGTATCAGTTTGCTGTAGCTGACCCCTGAGTAGCTAAGAAACTAACACACCTCTTAAAAATGAATTCCACTGGAACCATAAAAGAGTTGAAAAGGAGGTTTTTGAAGAAAACAACAGTACCTGATATTATTGAATTCTCTAACTAGTACAAAAGCTGCACTGTCAGCATGTCCTGCTTTAAGCAAACAAACCACATGGTTAACTCATCCTAGACCACATTTCAAAGGAGAGTTGACTCCTACTCGCTCTGAGAGTGCTAGAAGGCTTTACTGAGGTTGAAATAAGTAGTTATTTTAATGCAGCCACAATAATTTTCTCTACTGAAAATGAAGTGTCATATAATTTTATACTTAGATATGTAGATACACAAAGCTAAGCATAGCTGAATATTTTATATTTGAGGAAGTTAAACAAGGAAATTAAACCAAAAACCACCCAAGAGTTTTACATCAGCTTGACAACCCTCATCTGAGGTATTTACTTTCTCTGAAACACAAAAACTGGGAAGATTCACATTAAAACCATAACTTCCTAATATCCACATTTCACAAAATATAAGGATATTATTTCAAATTTTAAATGTCTTATTTCATCTAAAAAATACAGCTTTCTATTTTCCAATAAAAAACAATTTTCTTCCAGAATATGAAATCTAATTCTGAATAAAAGCAACCAAAACAGGAATTCAAGGAGACTCAGCCCTGGATTTAAAACAGAATATAATTAGATTTCAGAAACGCCCCCGCCCTCTTGCTGCCCTGGTGTCTCACCTCTAAGATACACAACAGAGTAAGCAGCAGAAAGTCCACCGTGCATTCTGTCCGCTTTCCATTTTTGTCAACATCTGTATACACAGGTCGAAGCCAGTCCCACCCTCACTCTTTCCTCACCCCCTCCCTTCTATTATCACGTTTTCCTCAAAGACCTTGTTAAAGTCACTCCTTACCTGCCCTCAGCCCATCTTCTTCTTTCCCTTGTATATTTATTTGGTTTCTCATTTCTTTCGACTTTACTGAAAAGGAATTATGTGAACACAGAATTTCTTAAGCATGATTTCCAGTTATGGGCACTTCAATAATTAGATAGAAGCTTAATAAAATTAATAATTTTATTATATTATCATTATATTACAGCAGTATATTTAATATTATATTATATATTATATGTTATGATATAATTAATGATATAACTATTATAGTAATTTATACTATATTATTAATAATATAATAATTTGTAGAAGTGGAAGCCAAAAAATGTCACCTTCATGGATGACAAAGAGGATATTTATAGCAAACACATGTTTTAACAGTTATATACCAAACTAAGTTGTTTATAATAGATACTTTATGCATATATATATACATATATATATATATATAACTGTGCATGCTCTAGTAATTATACAATTCTTATTTTAAACTTGAACGCATCGATGACATTTGATCTATTTCTCTCAATATCTTCAGCTTTGGAAGTTAGTTAATGTCCTCAGATAATGCCCTAGGCAGCCAACAGGAGAAAGGAAAGCAGAGCAGCCAGAGCCAGGGCATTTTGTTCAAGGGAGGTGGCTCGAATCACTTACTGACTTCTTTGGGGGTAATAAACATGTTCCCACCAGGTATAGGCGTCAGAAGTGGTATTTTTATTTGCATGTGACTGTCAACATGATGCTTCCCTCTGCATTCCCTGAGGAAGGAATGCATGTGTCTGTGCATACTGACCAGAGAAGGAAGTAGAAAATGAACCAAGCAGACAGCCAAAGGAAAGCAAACTGAATCCAAGGCGAGGCATGGCCATGCGTGCCCGGAGAGGCTCACGGACTGATAACTTGTAAGATAATGCGAAGCACAGCATGCATGTCGTTATCGGTATGCGCCGCGTGCTGAAGTTTCACTCCTACTTCCGCTTTTTCCATTTTAGCAATGCAGATCTGCCCAAAGCAGCTCAATCCCTTTTATGAAGGCAGAGCTAACTTCTCTATGCAGAGTAATGAAACGGGATTGGTGGGATCACCATCCCAAGCTGCCTCTGTGCGACCCGGTCATGTGGTACAGGCAAACTCTAATAAGGTCCCAGTGGTTTTTGTGGGTGTGCGCTGCTGGGAATGCATTGACCTGTTAGGACTTAAACACTTTTGAATCATTCCTTCATGTTGGATGGACTTACTGACTTATATCAAACAAATACGATACAATGGGTGTCATGCTTGAAATTAGATTATAAAGAGATGGTGGCTTTCCTCTCGGGTGTCTGTTCTAGGGGAAGCCAGCTGGAGACAGCCTGTGGGGAGACCTCATGATTCAGCATAGGAGCAGATCCCTGCCCATGTCAGTATTCCACCAGTGAACTTACAAGGTCCTCCATCCATCAAGCCTTGAGACAACTGTAACTTCAGCTAACAACCTGATTATAACTTCCAAGAAAGCAACCCTGACCAAAACCACACAGCTATGCTGTTTTGAGAATCCGAGCTTATTTTAAGCCACTAAATTTGAGATGATTCAAGAGCCTTAGGAGATACGCAGTACAATCCACAGCCAATAAGAGTTAGAGGTGGGGGTTGGGGATTTAGCTCAGTGGTAGAGCGCTTGCCTAGGAAGCGCAAGGCCCTGGGTTCAGTCCCCAGCTCCGGAAAAAAAAAGAACAAAAAAAAAAAAAAAAAAAAAAGAGTTAGAGGTGGAGAGAGGAAAGACAAAAGAGTAGCCATGTTGTGTAAAATAAGACCAGGAACCTTGTTGCTACGTCTTAGGCCGCTCTCTCTACACTCTAATATGGGCATAGATGTGATTAACCCAATGTTAAATAAAAAGAATTTTCCATATCAAATAACATTTTTCAGAACCATACTTTATGTATAGCAGCACAATTTATAGTATTAAATAATATTATAGTAGACTGCCTTGATACAGTTTTAAACAGAAGAAAAGACAAGTTACTGGATACATTGTTCACATTAACCTGTTTTGGAAAAGTAGTTTTTAAAAAAAATGTTCTGGTGAGGCGATTTGTAACTTGACGTTTTTCCCTCTATATTAATGGGTTGGAGAGATGCTCGCTCAGTGGTTAGAGCACCTGCTGCTGTTACAGAGGACCTGAGTTCGACTCTCAGTACCTGTGTCAATTGGCTCACAGCTGCCTGTAACTTAAGCTTAGGGAATCTGATTCCTTCTTCTGGTTTCCACCATTACCCCAGACACATGCCATACAGTTACTAATGAGATACACACGCCTACATGATTGTGGTTGTTGGAATAGGAATGCTCTCCAATACTTCGCCCATAGGGAGTAGAACTACTAGGAGGTGTGGCCTTGTAAGAGGAAGTGAGTCACTGTGGGGGTGGGCTTTGAGGTGTCAGATACTCAAACTAAGCCCGGTGTCACTTGACTTCTTCCACCTGCTGATCCAGATATAGAACTCTCAGCTCCTTCTGCAATGCCATACCTGCCTGAATGCTGCCACGATGATAATGGCCTAAACCTCTGATCTATAAGCCAGCCAATTAAGAGTTTATAAGAGATGCTGTAGTCATGGAGTCTCTTCACAGCAATACAACCCTAACTAAGACAGTAGTAAAGTAAAAACTACATTTAAATAACTTTTAAAATGATAGAAATACAACATAGAAAAGAGAGTTTGAAAGCCTTAGAAAAGAAAGGTGATGTGCCGAGAGAAGTAAGCTGAATTCTTTGTCCATTGTTCAGTTCTCCCACCGGAGGAAAAACTGAAGCCACCTCCGAAGGTCAAGGAAAGCAGACAGATGAAGTCCATGGCCCTGAGAGACCTCAGACCCAGGTTCAGACTCTGGTGAAAGAGTGGTTCTTCCGATGGATAGGAAAGATTAATAATCAAGAGAGGTCTCATGTTGCCCAAGCTCTATGACTCAGAAGGCAGTGACCACCTCTCCCTCCCACCAAGTCCCCATTCCACTTTTATGCCTTTGTGTTTTCTTTGTGACCCACTGGGTTAAAACAGGGCCATTCTCGTGAGCATGAGTGTGCAACTATCCACTGGAGCGTGAGTAACTCACCCAACGGCTACATCACTAAAGACAATGACTTCCTCAACCCCCAGCAACTGTTGGCTCCTATTGGCTCCCTTTGGGTAGGGTGGGGCCCCAAGACCCTGTCTACACTCTGTGATTTGGTGAATGCTATCTTGACAGAGAATCTTTGTTTTGTATTTTTGGTATATGTTTGTAATACACATAAATCGGGGCTCACATACGTGCTCAGGTATGTGTGTGTATGTGTTCATCCACAGTTGATGCTGCAAGGCCTCCTTGATCACTCTCCACCTTACACATTGAGGTAGAGTCTCTCCCTCAACTTGAGGCTCACCATTTTGGCTAGTCTGGCTAGCCAGCTTGTTCCAGAGATTCCCTATCTCTGCTACCTGCCCAGAGATTACAGGTGAACCATCACACCCACCTGACTTTTGCATGAGTTCTGGGAATCAAAACTCCTCTCCTCAAGCTTGCATGACAAGCATTCTCTCCGATGAGCCATCTTGCTAACACTAATTAATAATCTATTTTTAAACACTGAGCTACCCTAGGGGTCTAAGACTCACAGCCTCAACTTGTCCTGCCAAAGCTTCTGAACAAGTGAAAGCCCAGAAAGGCAGTTACAAAGGACAAGGGGACTGGTTCAAGGGTGTGGGCAGCAGGTGGTTTGGCTAGGGCTGGGAAACGCATAAAGAGAGACAACTCCATACTTAGTCATTGGGAATGGATCTTATCAACTGGGACTTACCCTGAAGCCTGAAGTTTGATAGCTCTGAGTCTGAGATCAGCTTTTGGATGAAACCCTGGGGCCACTATGAGTCATTCACTTCCCAAGAATTCAGAAACTGTGAAGTGTATAGGATATCCACACTGTATCTCTTCTTTGGTGGTGGTGGTTAATACTCAAAAGGCCTTATAAGTGAAAGGATAGGCCATTGGCCTGCCCTGATCTCAGTGCTGAAGTTGCTTCACACACTTTCAATGCTCTTCAAAAACACCCTCTGAGCTACAAAGTCCACTCGGGGGATCTGGAAAGTCTCTAGGGAAAAAGAGTCTATTTGGCCCACAGAACGCAAAACCAACGTGGCAAGCAGAGGCCTTTGCTATGCAAAGAAGGGAAACTGCTAAAGTTGAAGACAGCTCTCAGCAATGGCATAAAGTGTAGGAAAGACAGGAGTCCGTCCATTTCAGTAACTCCCCACCCTCCCTTCATGCAAGTAACTGGCATTTCCAACTGTTAGAGCCCAATAAGATACTAACTACGGCTTCCCCCATTTTCTCTTGGGATCTGGCTTTTCTTTCCTCCTCTTCTTCCTCCTTCTCTTCCTCTTCCTCCCCCTCCTCCTCTCCCTCCTCCTCCTCCTCCTTCTCCTCCACCTCCTCCTCCTCCTCCTCTTCCTCCTCCTTGGCTAGCCTCAAACTCGCCCTCACCATGCAACCAAGAGCCAAGGATGACTTTGAAATTTTGATCCACCAACCTCCACTTCTTTTTTTTTTTTCTTTTTTCTTTTTTTCGGGGCTGGAGACCAAACCCAGGGCCTTGCGCTTGCTAGGCAAGTGCTCTACGGCTGAGCTAAATCCCCAACCCCCAACCTCCACTTCTTGAGTGCTGAGATTACAGACAGCAGGCACCTGACTGTGCCTGATTTATGCAAAACTGGGTACTGAATCTGGGCTTCATACACACCAAGCAATCACTTTCTTAACTGAGTTGTATCCCTAGCCCTAATTGTCTTTGGGGTGCCATCATTTCTTGTCCATAGTGATTTGGGTTTTTTTGCCCCCTGTGCACACCCGTCTTTCTAGAGATTGCAAGCAGCTTCTGGACTTTATTATATCCAGTTTTGTTTTTTAAAACTTACATTTTTATCTATCCTTACTGTTCTAACATTTATTTGGTTTTGTTTTTGAAATTTTTCATTATTGGGAGGGTTTTTTTTTTCTTTTTCCTGCTAGCATTGCTTTTTCTCTTCATCTCAACCACATTCCTACTCATTCCCTTCTTCCTGTGTATTAATCTTGATTTCTCTCCATTTCTTCCCTTTCAATATCTCCCCCTATAACATATAGTTCCTACTACCTTGCTTTAAGATCCAGGCAGACGGTGCTACCAGTCCCACCCAGGTTCCCTTAGATCCTCAAATAAACACACACACACACACACACACTAGCTTATTTTTTATATGTTTTAGCTCAATGACTGGGCTCTTCTGAACCTTCTTCAGTTATTGCACCCTTCTTTTCACTTTCACTCCCAGCTCAGCACCCTAAATCTGCCCTCAGCTCAGCTGATCTCTAATCTCACACCTGCTACCCCAGACCCAGTCAGGAAAGTGGCCAATGGCCACTCCACCCTAGATTTCGCATGGCCGGTGGCTTTCTTTTCCTCTGAAGCACAGCAAATCCTTTTCTCCTCTTCTGTGTCTGCTAGACTGCCCGTGTGAAAATTTGAAGTCCCACCTATTCTGCCCAGCTCATTGACTGCTAGCTTCTTTATTGATTGATCAAGAACCAATTGGGGAACAGCACCTTCAGGGTTCACACTCAGACTCCTGATCAGAGGATCAGAACCACCTCCTCATCCCCCTTTAGCTAATTAACTTACTATTTCTACAATTACCCTAAATAAATTTTTACTTAAAAGCCTTTTTAATTTTGCAGTCATTGGTGGCATACAATCGTGTTTCTTTATCTTGTGGACTTTGAGGCTGTCAATGCTACACGAGTTTCTTGGGGTTGTTTTTGTTTTGTTTTGCTTTTCTGTTTTGTTTTTTTCCTCACTGGGCATTGAGGCTTTGAGAGTATTAAATAAGAGAAATCCCCTTCCCATCAAATCCAGAGGTATCCAAATAACTGAAATTACAACATGAATACAAGAAATCGGAGAAAGCAAGGCAATGTGACTTCCCCCAAGACATCATAACTCCTCAACTACTGTACTCAATGATTCTGAAGTGGGAAAAATACCAGATGGAGATTTTTAAAATTTTCTGGTAAAAATAGTCAGTTACATACAAAATATTACAGGGTAATAGAGGGATCTAATCTGGAGTCTAGGAAAGAAGGTAAGCAATGTAGGAAAACAACAAAATGGATGAGAAAACCACCAAAGTAAGTGATAGACCCACTGAAAAGTACAGAAAAAAAGAGTCTTCACAAGCTTTTCTACCAGGCCTCTTTGTTCCCAGATAACAGCTCTGAGTCGTAATTGTTTATGAATAAATGTCTAGGCTATAAGCTTTGCCTTGTTCTCTGACTAGTGTATGTCACCTGTTTATTCTAGTCTGTCTGTCCCATGGCTGGTGTCCTCTCCTCAGTTTCATTCATTCATCTTCTGCAAGGCCAAGGCAAAATCTCTCACCTCAGACTATTTCCCAGAATTCCTATCTCTCTACCAGAGCTCCTATTTTCTACTTCCTGCCCTTTGCTGACATGCCATCAGCTTCTTATTGACAAGTGATGCTTCCACACCATACAGAAGAGATTATCCCTACAGAAAAACAGGAGGCAAATGCAAGAGAAAGGAGCAGACAGCATGTGCCCAGCCATGGGCTCCCAGTAAGTGTGCTCAAAGAACGGCCTCACCTTAAAGATGGTACAGGTAGTCCTGATTCAGTCTGGCGTCCTGACCCACTGGGCATGCCTCAGGAGGCTTCTTCCATCTATGTCCATGTCTGGGGACATGGGGAGACTGTGGTTCTCCTGTGTGACTAGTGAACATTTAAGAGGTGGTCTATTTTGTCACTCCCCAGGTCTGACTGCTGTGTCTGGGCATTGCTTTGAAAGGTAGCCTGTTATTGATAACTAAGCAGTCCTTGAACAGGAAAACAATGATCAATCAACAGACAGTGGACCAACGAAAGTCAGCAACTCAAAAGAAGAGTTGAAGATATAAAAAACATTGGAACCAGAGAGGTGGCTCAGCGGTTAAGAGCGTTGGAAAAACATTGGAACCAAAGAGGTGGCTCAGCGGTTAAGAGCACTGACTGCTCTTCTGGAGGACTTGAGTTTAATTTCCAGCAACCACATGGTGGCTCACAACCATCTGTAATGGGATCTGATGCCACCTTCTGTTGTTCTGTTGCTCTGTGTCTGAAGACAGCTACAGTGTACTCGATAAATATATATAAATCTTCGAAAAAACACTGAAATTGAAGTGTTGAAAATCAGTGATTTAGTGAAATATCAATGACATAATTCAGGCTTTGGAGGTACATGACTATCAACTAGGTCACCTACTGCAGTCAAGCAAAGTTATCTTTTAAAATCAGTAAAGGAGAGAATGTCTTTAATGTCTGTCGCTGCCAGGGGAATTCCTGCAGCAGTGTCATCACCAGGGAATTTCTACTGATAGTGACACCTTCAAACATCTATGCCACCACTGCCATAGTCCTTACCATCTACTCATTAAGGCTCGTGATGTCACGACTTCTGCCATCTCCAGACCATAGCCTCTCAATATCAGTGGACCAGCACAGTCCTTGCCAGCTAACAGGGTGAAGCACCAACCATTTTAATGAACACGCCTGGTGAAAAGCCATGAAGAACGTTAGACTAGAGTAGGGAGATCAGTGTAGTACATATCCATAAACTGCGGCTTGGGAACCTGAATGCCCTACTCCCAGCCAGAGAAAATGACTTCCCTACCCAGGAGAATACAAGGCAGAACCCAGGACTCTGTCCCCACACACAACTGAGGGAATATTTGGGTCTTTCCTTGAATTACAGACAATGCCGCCTGTGTTATGCTGCTTCCCTAAATCCTGAGGGACAAGACTGTAACTTGCTGGGGTTGGGAAAGCAGAGGGGAATCTGTCCAGGGAAGACTGACCCAAAGATGGTGAATTTTCACAGAGGTCCTTCTCACCTGGATGGGCGCACTGAGTTGCCTTGTCTGAAGTGCTGAGAT
This sequence comes from Rattus norvegicus, assembly GCF_021556685.1. Taxonomy (NCBI): domain Eukaryota; kingdom Metazoa; phylum Chordata; class Mammalia; order Rodentia; family Muridae; genus Rattus; species Rattus norvegicus. Next base: position 86,113,416 of record NC_141541.1, read on the forward strand.
GAGCCATCCTCCGACCATAGAGGCAAACACCAATGACGATTCCGGGCTAAATGGGGAAACCGAATGGTGGAAGACGTTTGGATATACTCTCGTTCTTCATGGTTTGCTTTTATTTGATATTCAATATTTTGACAGCCTAGTTTAGTTTTTTCCTCCAAGCGTTTTGTCTTTTTATTGCCATTTGAAATTGTATGCCTTAACAGTCAGGGCATCGTGTTTCCCAGTCTCACTGGGAAAGACTTTTATGACTGTCCCTTACCTGTAGGCACCTACAGAAATCTGTTCTCCATTTTTACAGCTCTAATGACCTTTCTGCTGCGTCTTCTTTCAACATATCTGGTTCCTCCTCTTTCACCTGCTCATTTCTCCTTCCCATTCCTTCATCATTTTGCTACACAGGTATTGATACCTGAGGCTCTGAATAATCCATGAGTTATAATTTTCTTCCAAGAAAGTAGTAAGGGGCATTGTTGTCACACCCTCTCAGGGGCATCAGGAAAATAGCACAATTTAAAAACAAATTAAAGAAGAGGAAAAACAATACCAAATGACCTGCAGGAAGGGACCCATACATTGCTTTTCAGAAAGCAAACCGGGCCTGTCTTTATGGAAATTGGGGTCAAATTCCTCACAGAACTAAAATACAACTACTATGTGACCAAGTTGTACCACTTCTTGGTATATGCCCAAAGTCAGTGGACCACAAGGATACCTGCACACTCAGGCTTAATTATTATAACACTAGATTACAGAATCAGCTTGCGTCTGTGAATAGATATGAATGGATGAAGAAATATATAGCTGCAACTTGATATCGTCATGTTAAGTGAAATAGGTCACAGAAAGTCAAATATTGCATGGTTTCTATTATTTATGAGTTCAAGAATTCTGAATATCTACATAAACACACTCACATATACATACATACATACATACATACATATATACATACGATATGAAATCAGAGAAAGACTAGGGGAAAGGGCACTTAAGGGTGAGGAATAAGACTGAGGTGCATGTTATCCAAGTACATGTTATGTTTGAAAGAACTTGTCTTTATGAAACCCAACACTATGTACCATGAATAATATACACCAATGTCTTTTTCTTTAAGTAGCTGTTTCTAGAAGGTAAGGCCTATTGATGCAAGAAGTGGAATCTTCATTAAAAAGTCTTTCATAGAAGTGTTTACAGCCAGGTGAGAAATTACATGCCTCTAATCCTACTATTCTGAAGGCTGAAGCAGGAGAATTGCAAGTTTGAGGCTAGGTGTACAGGAAAGGCCTGCATTGGCCATATAATATCTCAAAACAAAACAAACAGAAAGGGAGAAGGAGAGAGAGAGAGAGAGAGAGAGAGAGAGAGAGAGAGAGAGAGAGAGAGGTCTGAATCTAATTTCCTTCTTGTTCTTCTTTGATTAGACTACTAACAATCTACAACCGACCCCCATGAACCAACAACCACTCACCCTACCTCTTGGGCCCTCTGAAAAGTTCCCAACATTTCAAACATCACACAATTATAGAAACTATCTGCAGCTGAAAAAAAAAAAAAAAACACGCTTCTGCCAGAGCATGGAGAGCTGCTCAGACGGTCTGAAGCAGCCTCAGATCCCCTCACCTGGGATTAAAACAAAAACACATTTTTATAATATTTCAGCATTTTCTTTTAAAGAAGCCAAAATTCCAGAATTCTCGAAGTCACCACATACATTATTTGATATACATATTATAATGGGTAGATGAGTTCTGATGAAATCTTTCACTAAGGGCCAATGAGAATGCTCAACATTTAAGACCACCTACCATCGAGCGTGATCAACTGGGTGCAAACTCGGCATCCTACTTGACTGAAGACAGGAGCATACTCTCTGTCAATTGTCCCCTGAGATCCACATGTCCTCCAGGACAGGTGTGTCTCTCACAACAATCAAGTAACGTGAGACTAAAGCACAACTACTTTTAAATCCTTCGTTAATACAGAAGAAAGAAGAGTCCAATAAATCATCATCAAGTGTATAAATCTCTGTGGTGTTTTAGCGAGAGTAATCTGGTCTTGCCATTGGCACATCACAGCTGCAGAAAAACATTAATAATGTATTCTCTAACCATAGGCAAGAAAATAAGTAGTTTGGGTAATAAGTCTCTTTCAGACCTGCCTTACATTCTGGATCTCACAGTGCTCTTTTTGTTTATTTTTTTTAAGCTCCCACCAGCCCGCGATGGCTTGCCCTGGTCTGAATGCATTCCCCCAGACTCATTTATTAAACCCTACCAGTCTTTGGGGGTCATATTAAGAGATAGGACCTTTAAACGTGGACAGGGTAAGGAGCCCTTTAAGAATGAGTTTGAGGTAGTCCTCGGTCTCTCATGACATTTTCAGAAAGAAAGCAAAGACAGTGCCCAGACATTCTCAATCTGTGATATGGCCTCGTCTTGCTGTTTACCAACTTAGAGGCCCCGGAGTTTCTGAGCACTCACCCTGCACCAGGATCTTCTCAGGGTGCACATAGAGTACCCGCTGTCACTTCTTTACCTTTAACTCTTCTTTCTGAAATGTTTCATAGGGAACCAAGGGAAATTGAAAGACATTATGAAATCAAGGCTTCACAATGGAAACTCTGTGTCCAGTGAAGTGAAGCAAGGTGTCCTTTTCTGGGCTCGTTAAACATCTGAAAGGTCACTCTATTCTAGACTTGCCCAAAGCAACTGTCCATCTAAAAGCTGTCTGGTCCACCTCTGCTTGGTGCTTCTCCTTACAATTTAGTGTACTTTCTCTTGAGTCTTCCCATGGAGTCAGTGAGTAATTACAGTGTGGATTTGACAAGATCCTTCTGTGGGAACATGTCTGAAGGCAGCCACCTCCATGAAGGGTCAGCGGTTTTTAGGAACAGGAGGAGTCGTCCCTGTCTTTTCCTCAGCTGAGACTGTGTTTGGTTTAAACTCTTCTAGGACTTTTGGAGGTGGTTGCTCTTGTACGAGCAGTTTTCTTTTCTCACTACAGGAGGCATCATGTATAATTAAGCTCTGCTCTCCAAAATAGAGGCAGAAGTGCTGATCACATTACTCTCTGCTGAATGCCACCTCCCCTCTGCTCAAGAAACTCAGGATTCCTTGTGTCGTCCCATTTGCTTTTAATGCTCACTTAGTCTATGCACCAATGAAGCATTTTAGGTTAGAAAGGGAAGCGTGAACCATCCTGTCAGACTTAAGATCAAGGGTTCTCAGCTTGTTCACGCTTCATATTTTGGACTGTAGAAGTCTCTGTAAGGAAGCTTGAGTCCTGTGCACTGTGCAAGGCGCTGAATAGTATTCATGCAATCTCCCACCAGATGCCAGTAACTCCCTGGTCATTACAATGACAGCTAGTTCCAGATATTGTCCTTCTACTGAGGCATTGTCCTAGCTAGCTTTAACTGTCGACTTGGCACAACCCACAGTCGGCTGAAAGGAATCACCTAGACCAGACTGCCCTGTGGGGAATTGTCTTAATTGTTTGATATAATAAAGCCTAGTCCACTATGGGCAGCACCAACCCTAGGCAGGTAGTCCTGGGCTGAATAAAAACAGGTTGCTAGCCAGGCAACATACCTTCAATCTCAGCACTCAGGAGGCAGATCTCTAAGCTTGAGGTCAGCATGCTCTATCTACAGAGTGAGTTCTAGGACAGCCAGAGCTACACAAAGAAACCCCGACTTAAAACGAAACCAAGTACAAGCAAGCAAACGAAAACAGCTAGCTAAGCATGAGCCAGTGAGAAAGCTAGTAAGTAAGCAAACAGTGTTCCTCCATGGTTTCTGCTTCACAGTCCTGCATCGAGTTCCTGCACTCTTCTCAGTGGTGGATTATCAGATGGAGCAAACTCTTTCCTTTCTAAGTCACTTTTGGTCAGCATGCTTTGTCACAACAGGAAGGAAACCAGGAAGAGGACAAATGCCCCCAGTGGAGAATAGCTGCTCAGATACTTGAGGGGTTGTCGTGGTTTGTTTCTGGTGTACATTTTACTGTTTCTTTATTTGAGTCTCGCAAAATCCCTGCCTCACACTGATACATAATAGAAATATAGTTCTTGATCTAACTTAAGTGATTCCTATAACTTTACTAACAAAGCGGGAAGGGGGAGGGCAAGTCTCTTATTCAGTCTAATAGGCTAACCAATGATAATTTATTCATGGTATGATACTCAGAGAGACAAGAGGCAAGTTGGAAACAGGAAATTATGTCACATTATTCTCTTTTGATTTCAACTGTAAAGCATCATGAAACTTGTTCCAGCAATTCCCCACCATTAACGTTTATGCCCTACCCCAGGATTAAGATACTTCTCACAGACGGAGGCTCTTAGGATTTCTCCAGCAACACAATCACATCAATCCAGCCAAGGACAAACAGGAACAGCGTGAAGAAAGGTATCCTGAGACCTGACACAGTGACTTCTGCCTTGCATATAGTGTCCTTCAGAAACCCAGCAGGAAACTAGCTCAAAGTTTCCAGAAGGGTGGGGTTCATACCGAAGAGATGATTACAGAAAGGAGCTGTTGTACAAAGTCTTTCCTTAGTGATCTGGCTCAGATGCATGCTATGCCTTTCTTTTTCAAAAGCAATCGTATTTATTTATTTTGTGCAAATGTGTGGAGATACACATGTCACAGCATGCATGTGGAGTTGCAGGATAACTTGTAGGAAGTTGCCTTCATTTGAGTCCCTGGGATCAAGTTCAGATAATTAGGCTTAGTGATAAGTGCTTTTACTTTGCCCACTGAGCCATCATTCCAGATCTCAGCCATTCTTACGAGGTAGTCTTATGTGTAAATAAATACTACACATACATAGTTATTCTTATGAGACAGTCTTATTATGCAAATAAGACCAGGGAAAGTCACATAATGTCTCCAATCCCTAACTTCATCATCTACAAAGGGCGTAAGAAAGACTGGGATATAACACAAAGATTAATACGTTAATACCCAGATCAGTCAGTAGCCCACACAGAAGCACTTTGTCAGTTAATTTGCTACTCCTGCTATGGTTAATATTAGTAACTGTTTAAAGTGCCCTGGGGAGAAAACATATATTATTTAGGCAGGAAAAATCAGTAAGGCAGAAGACATAGAAGTAATGAGGGTAAAGATCTGAGCATTTGACAGGAAACTACTAGGAGAGGACATTGGAAGGGGAGTGCCCGAAGTCAGAGTATAAGGACCTCTACGCTGACATGATGAAAATGAACTGCACTGGGGCTTGTGAGATATGGGGTTTCGTTCAAGATGGACTGGCATGCATCTTGGCCTGCTCCACTGAAGGCTGCCCATCTCCTGAGGCTGAGCTGACATTCCCCTAAAATACTTTCCAGTACAGGACTCTCAGGCCCTCTCTGTCCTTAAATCCTTAGCATTTATCTTCAATAATAGAATGCACATATTCTTAGAATGTTAGTTGCTATTATGCAAAACGAATCTCGTGTCGAAAGATATAGGGAATTCAGAGTTAACAGAAGGTCATCAGATGTTCAAGACTTGCCAGAGCCTTTAAGATACTAATATTCATGGACACATGAACATGTTAAGAAGGTTTCCCCAAGGGTACTGTTCTCACAGCATTCCAGAGACTATGTCACCTTTCACCTGGGGTGGAGGAAATCCCAATCCGCTTTAAACTCACAGTAGGACCACAGCAGATGGCTATGTGGGAATGAGATCACCACACTAAGAGACAGGACTGGTCCCCTCCACAATGTCAGCGGGGCTTCCTTAAATACTGTGCTGCCTGGGAAAATCCCCACTCTTGAGCTCCTGCCTGGTAGCAATCTTCGGCTTTCCTCACACTCACGGAACCTAAGACACAGCACATCCTCACATACGCTCAAATGTTCCACCCAGAATTGTTAGCACCAGGTCCCCTACCAATGACTTCATGGGAGAAATAACAGATGGAGTTTACTTCATGCAGCCTCAGTGAGTATTTTTAAAACTGCTTACTCAACATTCCAATTACGCTGAGAATCCTTGTTAGCTTTACTCTCAGTGTAAGCATTTCTTTTTAAGATTTATTATATTTATGTAGGATGACGTCATTATACAGCAAGGCGGGTCCAGGATAAGGTGAAGCCTATCATTGGATGAGAAGGAAGGGTAGGCGGGGAAAAGTCTAGGAAGGAGAGAGGAGGAAGAGGAGCCAGAAAACCAAGATGGAGATGACGGAGTATGGTGACCCAGGTCCAAGTGAACTAGGTCAATTTTATCTTGACTAGGTGGGCGGTTTAAATCTTTATTAATTGGCAGTGAATTTATTGTGTGGATGTATTGTGGTGATTGAGTATTTAACATATAAATCTCATTGCTAAATTACAAGTTTCTAGAACTTTGATTTACTGGGCTAAAGAGGACAGTGTGTGAAAGAAATGGCTGAGAGGCGGTTGGAGCGTGCGGATCTGGTTCTGTTGCCCTCGAGGAGTGAGAATGCACAGGGCCTGCAGAACGAGGTGTGTGTGTGTGTGTGTGTGTGTGTGTGTGTGTGTGTGTGTGTGTGTGTGTGTGTATGTGTGTGTGTGCGCGCGCGTGTGTGTGTGTGCGCGCGCGTGTGTATGTGTGTGTGCGTGTGTGCCAGGCATGGTAACTACTGCCTAGGGGACCTCGTGGAGAGGGCAGCTAAAAGGGAGACAGCTGGGGAGGGCGCTTTCAGACCGTGTGGCAGAGTAGTAGCTGGAGCGATCGGATCTGGCTCTCAGGAATGGATAGAAAACGTTCCTTTTTTAATTTTTACTGCAGCATATTTGTATGAGTACACTGTAGCTGTCTTCAGACACATCAGCAGAGGGCAAAGGATCCCATTATAGATGGTTGCGAGCCACCATGTGGTTGCTGGGAACTACACTCAGGATCTCTGGAAGAGCAGCCAGTGCTCTTAACCACTGCTGCTCCGTGTCACATCCATGATGATTTCATTTTGTAAATTGTGGTTTCTTTGAACCACTGCGATAACACATTCGAACTATATGCCCTTGGGCCACCACAGAATCTTTATCAAATCAGGAAGGAATGGGTAATGTTTGAAGATTTTAAGAGATAAAGTAGAGGTGTTAGCAAAACAAACCAACACAGAAAACTATGTCAACCCTTTATAAGTACCTATCCTTATTAATTGCTTCAAGTTATGCAATGTGTACACCAATAATATGAGTCATTTCTGTGCCAGATTGATTAAGCGGGGTGCCAAGCATGTCAATATTGTGCTTGAAATCTTAGCTAAAGCAGTAAGACTAGAGAAATAAAAAAGTACCAATAGGAAAAGAAGTTGAAGTATCCTTTTTTTCAGATACATTAGAAACCCTAAGTGATCTACTAAAAGTCTCTTAGAGAAGATTAAAGCCTTTAGTAAAGTGGCAGGACACAGAATTAACACACAAAAGTCAGACTATGTGCCAATAACATATTAACAAAGAAAACAGGGAAGCAATCTATCTCCTTGACAATACCCTCAGCAATAACTTGAGGGGAAATATAACCTAGCAAAGGAAACAAAAGGCATCTATAATTTAAAAAAAATATTAAAACTTGGGAGAAGAAAATTAAGGAAAGACTTCAGAACCTCAGTTCTCAACCTATTCTCAGTCTATGGGTCACAGCCCTTTGGACATCAAATGACTCTTTCATAGGGGTCACCTAAGACCATTGGAAAACACTGGTATTTACCTTATGACTCATAACAGTAGCAACATTACAATAAAGTAGCAATAAAAATAATTTTATGGTTGGGGGTCACCACAGCATGAGGAACTGTATTAAAGGGTTGCAGCATTAGGAAGGTTAAGAACCACTGCTCTAGAAGATAGGGGGACCTCTCATCCTCATGGATTAAAACAGCCACCTCACCCAAAGCAACCTACAGATCCAACATAATCTTAATCAAAGTCTCAGTGCCATTTTTCACAGGAAACAAACAAACAAAGCTTAAAACGGATATGGAAGCACAACCTCTAGATAGCCAAATCAATCCTGTGCAAAAAGAATACTTCCAGAGTTATCATATTCACTGATTTCAAGCTATACTACAGAACCACAGTAAACAAGTAAACTTCCACAAATGCAGACTTGTGGACCAGTAAGATAGAAGACCCGGATAGAAATTCACACAAGTGCAGTCACTTGATTGGTTTTGTTTTGTTTTGTTTTGTTTTGTTTTGTTTTGTTTTGAAGAGCTCAAAAATGCACAGTGGGGAAAAGACAGCATCATCAACAAATCAAGCTGGGGAAACTAGATATGCAAATGTAGCATAATGAAACCAGATCTTTATCTCTCACCTAGCACAAAATCACCCCCAGATGGACCAAGCTCTGCACTGTAGAACCTGAAGTTACCAGAGAACGTATCGAATATTCTACAAGATGCAGACAGAGGTGAGGATTCTCCAAATAAGACAGTCATTCGGGAAATAAGGCCAAGAACCAACGAAATGAGACTTTGTGAATAAGGCCAATAATCAATAAAATGGGACTTTGTGAAATGAAAGGCCTCCATACAGCAAAGCACATTGTTGAGTGAAGAGACAGCCTATGTGAATGGCAGAAAATCATTGCCAGTTATACCTCTCACAAATGATTAGTATCTAAAACAACAAACTAAAAAAAAAATTAAAACATCAAGAAAAGAATCCAGTCCAAACAGAAAAAAAAAAAAAAAAGACCTATGGCCCTGGTCAGGGAGTTCTCAAAACAAGAAATATGAATGCCAAATGAATGCTTGAAAAGTTTCCACATCTCTAGCCAGAAGGGAAATGCAAATGGCCAGGATCAAGAAAACAGCATAGGTGTGGGAAATAGGGATTCCTTATCTACTGCATGTAGGAGTGGAAACTGGTACAGCCACTATGGAAATCAGGGTGGGAATTTCTCAAAAAGCTCAAAGTTTGCTTACCATGTAGCCCAGCGGTCCCTCTCCCAAGGGGCTCTATCTTCTACTACAGAGATACTTGATCATCCTTGCTCCACTATTCACAATAGCTACGAGACGAAGTCAGCTTAGATGTTCATTGACTGATGGATGAATGCTGAGAATGTGGCACACATACATGATGGACTCAGTTATAAAGCAAAATGAAATTATGAAATTCACAGGAAATTGTTGGGGATCGGTTCTAATGCTTTGAATTAATCTGCCCCCTCAAATCGGAAATTTGCGTGTCCAAACGCTGAAGGTCCTTGTCCGCAATTGGTTTTTGATCGATCAATGAGGTACCATTGGCCAGTGGCTGGGCAGGTAGACTGAGACAGGACCTTGAGATTTGTGTGGGCTAGGGACTAGGGGGAGAAAGGAGAAGAGAATCACCATGATTCAGAGGGAGATGGATCAGATTTAGAGCTACAAAAAGAAAATCATTGGAAATGTAAGTGAGAAGGAATGTGGCCCCCAGTAGGGCTGTCCAGAAGCAACTTGGGCAGCAAAGACTGTGGTGCCACCCAGAAGGAGACAGGGCAACAAAGATATAGAATTAGAGGGCATTAAGCTAGGATTACAGGAGGGAAATATGTGCTAGGCACGGGGAGGATTAGAACTGCCCAGACATTGAGCTAGCCAAGGTGTTTGTGTGTGTGTGTGTGTGTGTGTGTGTGTGTGTGTGTGTGTGTGTTTGTGTGTGTGTCTTTCATTCACAAATCCAGGGTGGGTGCATGCGAGGAGCCCAAGCAGCCTAGCTAAACTTGCCACTACAGGAAATTGTATGGACCTAGAACAAACTGTAATGAGTGAGGTAACACAGGATCCAGAAGGCAAGTGCTACACTTTCTTTCAAATAAATGGATCTTAGGTTTAAATTTTTAGATTAAAGAAAGATGTTATTTTTATTTTATGTACATGAGTATTTTCTCTGTACATATGTATGTGCACCAGGTACATGCCAGGTGCCTACAGAGGCCAGAAGAAAGTGTCAGATCCCCTGGAGTTCCAGGTGACTGTGAGCCCTCATATGACTGCTGGAAATTGGACCATGATCCTCTGCAACAGGGCCAGTGCTCTTTACCCCAGACTTATCTCTCCAGCTCCTGGATTTTTGCATTTTTGAGTTAGATTTGGATTGTTTTTAAAGGCCAGGAAGAAAGAAAATGACTGTGGAGGAGGGGAAACACTTAGGCGGGGGAATGGTAAAACACATATAATATGAACATAATGGGTAAATGATAATATGGAAAGATTTAAAGAGTTTCCTCAGCAGGGTAGGGATATGGAGTAGGGTTAACTGAAACTAAAGATTTATGAAAAGGTCAAATAGAAACTGACTATTTTACAAGCTAACTAGAAAATGAAGTAAAAAAAGAAGAAGAAGAAGAAGAAGAAGAAGAAGAAGAAGAAGAAGAAGAAGACTTTGAACAGAGGTATTCTGTATGAGTGGATAAAGCTGTTTCTAGAAGTCATAGATTTTTAAATGAAAATCCTAATGCCAGAGGCAGGATAGTTCTCTATAAGTTGTTGACTGTGGAGCCCCCAACAACACCAAAAAGAATGCAGGACCCCACCACTGCTCTTGGTTACTCACCAGAACTGACGATACAACACTGTTTAGATACAAAACATAAGAAAATCAATCTGAAGCAGAGCTGGAAGCTTGCTCTCAACTGCTGGTGTTCTCAATGACAGAGGGTACTGTGCAGGCTGCTGGGGAAGGAAAATCAGCAGTCTTACCTAGGCAAGAAATGACCACTGATATGATTGATTTGGGGATAACCCACTCTCTTTTCGTTGGATTTGAGGCATATTCTACTCATGGGAGAAAATGCATGCCTGTTACTGTAAACCTAGTCAAAAGCCTATTGCTAAGGCTGAGAAGCAAGCACAAAGACACACTTTTGATCCCCATCACTCACAGAAAAAGCCAGTTATGGTAGCACTAGGTTTGAAATCCTAGAACCTAGGAGGTTAAGGCCTTAGGGTTCGCCAGCCAGCCTAGCCTACTCTACTGAGTGGATTTTGGGCCAATGGAAGATATTGTCTCAAATGAACATACAAATAAAAGCCTGTGGCTAGAGAGGTCTCAGGCCTTGTGACAAAATATTGTATAATATATTGTTGTAGTGAAATGGACATGGAGACTAAGTGGCTTTTCAATACTTTTACTTACACTCATAGAGTAATTCTGGCTTCAGTCTTCGGCAGGAAAGCTCATTTTTGCAGTGCATAGTAGCTAATACACACAACTGAGAAGAGTGAGTGCTGAGAACAAGTGCCTGTTGAGTGCTCATCCCTACACAGGGCATTTGTAGCAGTCCCTCCAATGTCAGTAGAATGTGTGGAAGCAGGAATGGGAAATAATGTAAGAGCCATGGGGTAGGAAACAGCTGTCTGTGAACACTGTCTCCTGGATGTTACATGGCCATTGCAATCATAAACACATAGTTGCTGGGGGTGCCTCCATGGACCTGCATGAAATTGGACCTTTTATTCCATCATGGGTGAGGCAGGGGTCAGGGTTGTTCATGAGGTCCTAGGTCTCCCTGAGGAGTGGTAGGCCACTGAGGTTTGGTGGGAGAGGGGATTTCATGTTCTACAGTGTTGTAGCCATTAGTAGTTTCCCATGCCCCAATAAATAACTCCCTACCCATGCTCATACAAGCAACCCTAATTCAACACTTTGGGGAAGGAAGGTGGGAGAGTTGAAAGCAGGAGAGGATTACTTGGGAGGAAAGGGGTCAGTGAGAGTAGGAGGGGCATAAGAGAGAAGTACACATGACCACATTATATGTGCGTGCATGTGCGCAAGCGTGTGTTTGTGTGTAGAATTATGAAAACAATGTTAACTTTTCAAAATAGACCTGACTCTCTTCCAGGGTATAATTCCCAGAATGCCTGGACTAGAAAGGACCAAATGGAGCTTTGCAAGTCTATGGGTTAAAGGAGCTTGACAACTGGTGGCTGAGGGTTAGAGATAAAGCCCAAATGGAGAGCATTTGCCTAGTGTGGGGAAGAGTCTGTGTTCTCTTTCCAAAACCAGACAGGGAAGGAGAGGAGTTGTTGACTGAAGAAAGTAAGGTATAGATTAAGGGGTACAGCTGGCTCGATGAGACAAAAGTGGGGACTGAGGGCACTGTTTATGCTGAAGGAAACAGACGCACTCCTGAACTCAGAGCAGTTAGAGCATATTTATAATTCTAGCTCCTTTAAGAACCTAGCTGAAGTGAAGAGTCATTTTGCTCCTATCCTTAAAAAAAGTCTGCATGCAGAGTGTGTGTGTGTGTGTGTGTGTGTGTGTGTGTGTGTGTGTGTACACGCGCGTGCTAGCCTGACATGTGCAGCTGTGGATGATGAAAGAACGTATCTTAAGCAAATCTACAAGGTGAAGATCAATACCCTACGTATTGACCCCCACATGCTTCCATAACGCATTCATGTGTATGTGCGTGAGCTTTTGAGGATCCTGTTACCTCTGCCTTCCATTTTCCCACAGGACTCTAGGGACTGTGGGTTTGTGTGCTACTTCATTTAGCTTTTATGCTGGTTCTGGAGATCCAAACTCGGGCTGTTAGGCTTGCGTTGCTTTACCCACTGAGCCATTTTCCCTGCTTATTGTAGGTTTTTTGATGCACTGATGAGACTGTAACTAAAAAGTTACACCAAAACCGTTTTACTAGAACATGGCAAAGATGTTCACACAGGCATCTGCATGCCTGTGCTGACTCGTGCTCTCTCTCTTTCTATGTTGTAGAAGGGTTTTTCCAGCAACTGTACTGTTTTAAATTTGAAATCGCTAATCAGCACTGATCTTGGGCTTCAGTAGAAAACTCCACCACAATTCAGACCCAGTCTAAAGTGGATCAAGCTTCCAGACGGTGGCGGCACGCACCTTTAATCCCAGCACTCAGGAGGCAGATCAGGTGAATCTCTGTGAGTTCAAGGCCAGCCTGGTCTACAGAGAAAGTTTCAGGACAGCCATAGCAGAGAGAAGCTCATTCACATGGGTTCTATACCAAGAAACTCATTACTATTATTAAATGCACAATCGGAAAGGCCAAAAATTACACCATCAAAAGCCACTACAATACATGTGCCTGGAAGCGCTATTAGAGAAGGCTTAAACACTGGGCATTGCACAGAAGGCTAATTTAATTAACACTAACAGTAAATATATTCTTATAGTTTTATTGTCTTTTGCTGATTTGAATCATGATGCAATTGACAAAAGAAAAGTACAAGAAACATACATATAGGGCTGAAGAGACGGCTCAGCGATTAACAGCACTGAATGATCTCCCAGAGGTCCTGAGTTCAATTCCCAGCAACCACATGGGGGCTCACAACCATTTATAATGGGATTCAATGTCCTCTTCTGGTGTTTCTGAACACAGTGACAATGTACTCACGTACATAAAATAAATTAATAAACCTTAAAAGAGAGAGAGAAACCTATATAGATGTGAAGACTCACATGCTTGTACACACAAGATCCCTATAAAAACATAAAGCCAGAGGCCATATATATGCAAAAGGGGCCTGTAGATAGAAATCAAATGCTGTGAAACATGAGGCAAAGAACCTGCAGAGGAGCCTTTGACGTCATTTCCTGTTAGCCATCACCTGCTGGGCAGGCCACCCACCCCTAAGATTTCCCAGTGAGACCCCCTTGAAGAAGACCAAGTTTTCATTTGCAAGTGACTGTCAGTTGGAGATAGCTTCTGTGTTAGGGATGGGAGCACGTATCTACTTCTTCTTCTCAGCTCTAGGATCCAAGCTAGTGCAGACCTGGGCGGCCCTGAGTGTGCTGCCACAGTCTCTGTGAATTCATGTGTGTCGGTACTGTTGTATCTAGAAGGCCTTGATTCCTTGTTATCTCCCAGCCCTCTGCCTTTTGCACTCTTTCTGCCTCCTCTTCCTCAGAGTTCCCTGAGACCCACATATTGCCTGGCTGTAGATGTATTTGTTCCCATCTACTGCAGGAGGAAGCTTTTCTGATGATGGCTGAACAAGATACCAATCTTTGTGTATAATAGGATGTCATTAGGAGTTATTTTATGCTGCATGACTTTAGCAGAACAGTAACATTTAGTTTTCCGCAGGTTCCTGTTCTATCCAGTCTCCGGTTCTTAGAGACTCCCTGACATAAGGTGGCTTGTCTGACTTCTATGGCATATTAAACCACATGAATTCCACCCTCCTTCCTTCACACACAGACACCTCTCTTTTCTACTGCCCTCTTCTAGGCTGCTGATAAGGTTTACAGCCTGCCTGCCCTGGGGATTATTTTAGTCTCACTAATGAGACTAAGAACCTCATTTCTTTTGTGTAACCTGGCAAGCCAGATAGGACCTTCTAATTCTAGTAATAGGTTTGTTGGCCTGGCACAGGGGCATGATGAAAATTATGAAACAGGTAGGCTTTATCTTTCTGCCACTCCTTGGGGTGGGGGTGTATAAAACTTTAAGTGGTTCTGCCTCCCTGAGACAAGAAAAAGACTCTTTTCTCCTGTCTCTCGCTTAGGCTTTTGTGTCTGACTAGAAGGCCATGTAGTGGGAGGTAAATAAATGCCATTTATCTCTCTATCCTCTCTCCCAGGGCACAGGAGTCTTCTCTCCTTTGTTTTCCTCTCTGACACGATTTTCTCAGAGAATTCAGGAGACTTGGGATCAAGTCAAGGGGAAGGGAAGAAACACAGAAAACTGCCCTACGGTCTCAGCACAGTTGGTTTTCCCACGGGGAAGAAGTACCACGCAAGGCTAACATGTTCGTTTCTAAAGGCTTTACATTTCTTTCAACACAGAAATCTGTCTGATCTCAACCCACATCCTGTGGAGGTGGGACTAGATGACATCAAGGTCACTTTCAAAGTCCTAGTGGCTCCATGTGCTCCCAGACCAACAGTGCCACCTATGGGCATTGGACACATCTCCACACCCTTCTGCTTTCATGGTTTTCCCCTACACATTGGGCTTCCTTACTCTTTGCCCAAAGATCCACCCCCTTCCATGTACCTGCTTTTCCGATCTTCATCCTGGCTTAAGTGGCATGTCTTGCCCCCCCTTTCTCTGTTCTCTTTTGGGCAGCTGCTGAGATTTACAGAGTAGTATTGTCAGTGCCCCTGTCTCAGACATGATGACAAATGAATTACTATTCACAATGTAATTCTATTGAGGGTTGGCACAAAATAAGAGCTGTATGCTTATACACTTCATATGCTATTATGAGAACTCGGTAAATAAAATAGCCTTGCCCCCAAGGGAGGTCCAGGGTATTGACTGTACACCTCGGGGAAAATGAGGTTTGGGGGCAAGTTAGGGGCAGAGCATTCTGAAGGGAAAACCTAAGAGTTCTTTGGAACGTCATTTGGATGATGATTTTTTTCTTTTAAAGAATATATATAGGGTTGGGGATTTAGCTCAGTGGTAGAGCGCTTGCCTAGAAAGCACAAGGCCCTGGGTTCGGTCCTCAGCTCCAAAAAAAAAAAAAAAAAAAAAAAAAAAAGAAAGAAAGAAAGAAAGAAAGAAAGAAAGAAAGAAAGAAAAAGATATATATTATACTGTAGCTGTCTTCAGACATACCAGAAAAGGGCATTGGATCCCAATACAGATAGATGGTTATGAGTCATTTATATGGTTGTTGGGAATTGAACTCAGGACCTCTGGAAGAGCAGTCAGTACTCTTAACCACTGAGCCATCTCTCCAGCCCAGTGGATGGTGTTTTGCTGGGGCAAATATGTGAAAGAACGTTTAGATGAAGTGGACAAGATGAAGGACTAGGGCAGACTCGTGAAGGAACGTTTCGCTAAAGCAGACACAGGAGAGAGGTTGTTCTGCTAAAGCAAGCATGCAAAAGGACACGTGATGAAGGATTCTTTGCTAACAACACACATGTATTGGTCCACTTTACATTGCATAGTTGAGTAGCATTTGTCAGGACTCCATAGAGAGAGACACATGGTGTGCTGCAGTTTCTTGCCGCTTCTGTGGACTCAGGCTGACTGGAGAGTGATGTCAGCTGAGACAACTGAGGCAAGGCACACACTGAGGCAAGCCCTCTGGAGGGCACGTAATGTTTGGAGAGTACAAACAGAACTCCACAGACAGTGATGGAGGCTGAGCTCTGCTTGCTTATAGAGTTAGCTGTGCAACGCTTGTGGGTCATGCGTCTTCGCTGATCTTCACTGGGCTGAGAGAGGTACAACCAAGAACTCCTGGCATTCCTCCTGTTCCCTCCATGAACTCAAGCGAAGGCTGAGGCCTGGCTGTCTCTACTGGGCAGTGCCAGCACTGCTGATTCCTGTTTGCTATCCCGACTCTATCGAACTAGTCTGCTGGTGTATCCCTGAAGTGTTTGCGAGTGGATCGAGCTGCTGCTGCTGACCTGTGAACTGAACTGCCAATTTCCAGACAACAATGACAGGAGTTGCTCCAAAGAACCTTTCTAAACAGGTCCACTTCCCCTGTATCCTTTCTTACCCACTACTTCTGGTGGGTGTGGGCTACAAGGGAGGTTAAAGCCTTTAAGAAACATCATTTAAAATAAGGCTTGAAAAATTAAAGTTATAGGATTTAATGTTTCTCATCCAGTTCATACTCTATAGGACTATTGCTAGTAGCCAATGTACTTTAATATCAAGTCTGTTGGGCAAATCCACATCTTCCTATGTGAAATCTGTTACAACCAAACTTTCTGACTTGATGTACTACTAAGATTCAAATTTCTATTACCCCCTTTTCTATCCATTATTTACTCATAAAACAGCAGTGTAGGGGTGGTTCTGATGCTGTCCTGTTCCCTATTGGTTCTAGATCTGTCAGTAAAGAAGCTATGGGCCAATTGTTGGGTGGAAAGAGTAGGTGGGACTTCTGGGTCCCTGGAGGAGAAGAGAGTTCTCCAGGCTTCTGATGGAGAAAAGTTGGCCAGATGTATGAGGTCTCAGGGAGAACCTGTGGCCTGTGGCTGTTCCTATAGGTGGATGGTCAGAGGAGTTTAACAACTGAAGTTTAGGGGAGGTGGGAGGTGCGGAGCTAAGAGTATTAATAAGGGCACGCTGTTATTAATAAGGGCCCAGCAATTGTGCCAAGAAGTTGAAAATAAACAAGTGTGTGTGTGTGTGTGTGTGTGTGTGTGTGTGTGTGTGTGTGTGTGTGTGTGTCTTTTATCCGTGGATTCAAGGGAAGCTGGGTGGGGGCTGGTAGCACTGCCCATTCACAGAGCTTAGGCAGGGGTACCAAAAAGCTACATGCAACACAGCATGTGTAAAAGGAGCAGTTGGAAAAAAAAGGGATGGTCAGGAAGAAATGACCAAGTTGAAAACAAAAGGCAGAGCAAGCACTTCTGGAAAATCTATTCTGCAAGCCAAAAAATTATTACAGAATTAAAAAGAAAGCATGAAACTGGTGCTGGGGGTTTGCTCCAATGGCTTAGAGGTTGCCCAGTGTCTTCTAGATTCAATTCCAGCATTGAAATCAATTACTTAATCAAGCCTAAAAATGCCTACCCTCGTGTGATAAGATGAATTTTATGTTCTTCTCTCTAATAGTCTGTCTTTAATATACTTAGTACAATAAACACACATCACTTTTAGAATTACAAGGAAAGTAATTTTGAATTAATAAAATATGCTGCTGGAGAACTCCAAGTAAAATTTTCATAAAGGAAGGAACCAAACAAGCAAGTATTGGTTATAAGTGGAAGAGACACAAAAATAAAAAGTGTTTGCATCAACACAGAATCCTCCTGGGATTGGGGGGTGTGGCTTAGTGAAGGCTTCCTTGGCCCGCTCAATGCTTTCTGCTGGTCCATAGCACACCACTAAGAATGAGTCAATAAGACAAAATATAACATAAAAAAAGAAAGTAGAGATTTACCACCCAAAGATAAAGAAGCAGGAGTCTAGAGAAAATAAATATTAAAAAAAAAAGCCTGCCTTCTCCCTCACATTTCATGTGTAGACCTTGACCGCCAGTGAATTTGGTAAGATCTTAGACTTTCAGGGTGAGCCAAGAGCAGGCCCAGTGTGCACCTTCCCACAGGAAGTTGAGAAACTGCAGCACGAGAACCCAACACTGAGGACCTCACTGTCTCACTGTCCCTGCAGACAGAGCCATCCTATACCACTGGTCATGCGGACCAGCATTTACAGAATGGTATGGATGAGGGCTGGACAGGTTCTAGGATCTTAGGCTTTTCAATTTATGACTGTTTTCTCAGTACACTACAGGACTACTCATGTTTGTTTTTTCAACCTCTTAGCTTCAACAGGAGGAACACTGAAATAGTCTAGCAGCTTGTCTGGTGGCTTCTTAAAATCTTCTCTCTATGACTTAGAAATTTTCAATTTATTCATGGAGCACGGTTTTCTTCCCTCAAGAAATACCTCTCCTGTCTCTGTTTTTAGCATATGTTGGTTAGAATTTCTTTCATTGTTCCAACTGTAATTTTTTATTTATTTATTTATTTATTTATTTATTTATTTATTTATTATTTTTGCATTAGTACTGAGATTTTACTTGGGATATGTAGTACAGGGGGGAAAGGAACACGTGAAAAGAACATATGTGAAGCCATACAAACAGTGTTACTCTCCACCACTGTCTACCATTAAGGCAGAAAGGACAGTATCTTTCTGAACACAGATCTTCATTCTAGTATTAAGGACCTTAGTATCCACAAGGGCTAAAAGGAAGGAAATGATGGATAGTTTATCTGTCTCCCTCTCCCCCTCCATTACTTTTGCATTTTATCTCCCCCTGCACCTAATAGTCCATCTCAGTGCTATGCTACATTAGTCCTATGCTACATTAGTTATTTTTCCTATGCTGGGACCAAATATCTGACAAAGAGCATTTAAAGAAAGAAGGGATTTATTTTGGCTCATGGTAGAAAGAATGCAGTCCACCATGGTGGAGGGCTCAGCAGCGTGACTGTGAGAAAGACAAGTGCTGCTCCTGGGTTTGCTTTCTGACCTTTCTCCTATTTATTCTATCTAGAACTATATCCCACAGGAGAGTCCAACCCACCCTAGGGGGATTCTTTCCTCTGATATAGTCCACAGACATGCCCAGAGATATGTCCCTTAGGTGATTCTAAAGCCAATCTACTGGAAAGTGAAGACCAATAGTCATACCAGGCCTCCATGTCTTCCAGAAAGCCAGATCCAATACTTAGGACTTTGGCCTTCCATCCAAATCCACAACAAGGGAGATCTCTTTCCCCTTTCCTAATTCCTGCTCAGTCCTTAGCAAAATTTTACACAGAAAATCTGGTCTTTGTCCCCTTCCCTTTATGCTCCTGCATTGTGCTACCTGTGCCCTTTGGCCACTCACATGGTCACCTGCGTCCTCTAATGTGGAGGAGCAAGCAGGATGGGTTATATTCCCCAGCTGAAATCCCAAAGTAAAAAGATTATACTTGTTTTAATCATAGTTGGGTGGCCACTCACCTTTAACCTACCTAATGCTTCCTCCTCTTGCCTGTTTAAATCTTTTCTACTGACAAATTGTTGATCAGAGTTATCCTCCATAAAGATATGCAGGCAGGGATGGCCCCTGGATCATCCCTCATGGGATATGGAGGCTAAATGACCCCTGACCCATTCCCCATGGGGATATGCAGGCTGGGATGGCCCCTGGTCCATCCTCCAAGAGGAAATGCAGGCTGGGATGGCCCCTGGCCCATTCCCCATGGGGATATGCAGGCTGGGATGGCCCTGGTCCATCCTCCAAGAGGAAATGCAGGCTGGGATGGCCCCTGGCCCATTCCCGATGGGGATATGCAGACTGGGATGGCCCCTGGTCCATCCTCCAAGAGGAAATACAGGCTGAGATGACTCCTGGACCATCCTCACGAACATATGCAGGCTGGAAGAACCCTGGACTATCCTCCAAGGAAATGTGCAGGCTGGACCCCTGTAGCTTCCCCAACATTTGAACATCATCTTTTCTGTATGCTTAGATCCAGGCTCTGCAGACCTACAAGACTTTCCACAGCTCCCATGAAGGTGCTCTAGTCAGCTGAGAAGCCAGGCCATCTTGGTCATGTTAAGTAGCACAGATGAGCAATAGTTCTGAAGCCATAACAGGATGAGTGCTCCATATCTCCCTCTTCACTCTTCCACCATAGACTTTCTTTCCAGATCCCACTCTTACTCAGCTTCTTCTTCTTCTTCTTCTTCTTCTTCTTCTTCTTCTTCTTCTTCTTCTTCTTCTTCTTCTTCTTCTTCTTCTTCTTCTTCTTCTTCTTCTTCTTCTTCTTCTTCTTCTCCTCCTCCTCCTCCTCCTCCTCCTCCTCCTCCTCCTCCTCCTCTTCCTCTTCCTCTTCCTCTTCATCCTCCTCCCATTCCTTTTCCTCTTCCTCCTCCTCCTCCCCCTCCCCCTCTTCCTCTTCCTCTTCCTCTTCATCCTCCTCCCATTCCTTTTCCTTTTCCTCTTCCTCTTCCTCCTCCTCCCATTCCTTTTCCTTTTCCTCTTCCTCTTCTTCCTCCTCCCTTGTCTTCCTCCTCCTCTTCCTGTATCTTCTACCTATTACATTCTTCAGTTAGCAAAAAGTCCAGAGCACAGCTAAAACTTAATTTCCTGTTTTAAAGATCACTTTATTCATACAAGAAATATGTGAAAACAAACTCCTCATTTTATCAGATTCAAGAGAGGGACTCATTGACAGACTTCTCCATTTCTTTTTCTTATTTATTTATTTATTTATTTATTTATTTATTTATTTATTTATTACTATTTTCCAGCCGGATTTCTCTACAGTGAGTGTGTGAAATATTCCCTTTCTTGACATTCTTCTCACCTAATATTTCAAGATGTCTATTAGGTAGGAATAACAAGACAAGCTACACAAATCTTGGGCATTGTGTTTAAGCCAGCAGTGTCCTATGTGCTTTCCTGCCCTGTACCAGAGTCAGGGGCCAAAAGACCTTAGAACCTGCCTACGAGTAGTTATAGATTCTCACTGAAGTCATCATTGGCCTGTCGCTTCTCTTCCCCCACCCTCTATTCCATTCCCCATAACACGACCTTTTTCTTTTATAACACGACTTTAAACTCTCAAGTGTTTCTAGCTGATCTTCCAGCTACGAATTAGAAATGTCACCTTTTAAATGAATTAGATTGAAAAGGGAAAAACTGCCTTCAAAGGAAAAGAAAGAGCTTCAATAGTTGCACAAACTGTTTTGCTAGCATAAAAACTTGATGGGGAAGGTCACAGTAACTCCCTGCCTGGAGTTTTTACATTTCAAACCGTCAGTGCTATCATTACTCCTGGGCTGTCGACCCTTTGTGTAGGGAGTCGTTGTTCCCTATTAAAGCCTCTCTTTTGGAAGAGACCTTCTGACAATGACTCTAATTACAACCCAAGGCTAGGCTTGGAGATGGCGTGTGTAGCAGCTTCCGTGGTGGGAGGTGGAAGAGGAATGGAAGCTTATAATTTCCTTTGAGGTGTCTTGAAGTCTGACAGCAGCCTGTCCTTGTGATGGGAATATGCAGTGACCTGAATGTCAGGGGAGACTAAGCCAGAGGGACACACTGTGTCACTGCTACCTGGATCGTTAGTCAACATGAAAGCAGCACAGAGCTGATCTCTGTGATCTCTGTAAGAAGTAGTCTGGGACAGAACGTCCTAACTTTTTGAACTATCAAGCCTCTTGCCAGTTGTCAAGACTGCTTGTTCCTCACTGCCGGTGTTTTCCCCAGCCATCAGTAGAGGAAATTCACCACCAAGCAACTACCAGGCAAATCTGTTATTACTTTGAAATAGATTAGTTCATGAATCACAATAATATTCAGATACTTGAAAAATGGAACATCTATGCTTTAAAATTGTGATTTACTGTTTGCTGCTATTAAAAAAATCCCCTTGAGTGTTTTCAGCTATATGCAACAGCTCAGAGACCTATTTCATCCTCCCCTTCAGCTGCTCCTACCTCAAGTCAAGACACAGAGCAACTTGTTCCTTGCATCTGTTGAGTTAGCTTTATTTTCATAAAAAGTTATTAAGACCTACTATGTTCTGAGAATCACACTATGGGTCACAGAATCAAAATTAGAGATCCTACTCTCAAGGAACTTAAGCCTGATATATGCATCTGTACCAGGGTGATGGGCACAATGTGCTCATTCCTCCTGGAAGAGTAGTTAGAAAAACCGTCATCCAGAGGTTTCATCAGTCGGCGATTGGCATAGTATTATGAGAAAAAAAAATCATTCAAAGACATGAACAACACTTAAAGCTGTAATCCTTGGGTTCATCCTCTACAAGTCAACCACAACCCCCCCCCCCAGGGTGCATTTGACTGGAGGCTTTGGGCTCTGGGTTCCAAGTGGAAGTAGATTCCAAGTAGAATCATATCTACTCCACTGTGTTCTCATCCTCCCTGGGCTGGAGTATGTGTCCATAGTTGGTCATTCACTAAAGAGAGACCAATTACATAAGAGGCCCAATGACCCCTTCACAGTGCTTGCCTAAGATCATTGGAAAATGCAGATGTTTACATTATGATTCATAACAGTAGCAAAATTACAGTTGTGAAGCAGCAGCTAACATAATTCTATGGCTGGGCTCACCACAACACGAGGAACTGTTTTAAAGGGTTGCAGCACTGGGAAGATCGAGAACTTCTGTAACGTAACAGCTATCTGATGTTCTCCCTTTTAGAAACCAGAGAGCCCTGTCCTGAGTGAACGAATTGAAAGCTGGGTCTGGAAAGGGGCATATGCCATAGCACAGTGGTTAGCTACTGTCATTCAGAGGCGCTCCAGTTTGGTGTCTGTTTCCCTTCATCTGTCACACATTTGTCTCCACATCTCAGAGCACACACGGACCCGTTCGACATTCTGTGCCTTCGCAGCTAAGGTAAAGAAAACAACAATCTTCACTGCCTATTATGTTCACATACCAAACACCATATTCGTGGTTTATAATGTATTTTCCTTAGACTCACAGGTGAGAAACCTTGGTCTCCTGGTTACAGAATCACAACACACATCAATGTCTGCCTGGCTCCACAATGAAGATCCTCCCCTGCCTTTCTGAAGTGGTGCGTGCTGTGTGGACTTACATAAGTGAAATACCGGCTCGAAGAAGCAAGAACAAATTCAACAACACACCATCATTTATTGTTTCTTCAGTTGTTTCTTACTGACTCGGGATTTTTTTTTCCTACATTTTTATTGATTTTAAGTTTGTAGGTGTGTGTGTGTGTGTGTGTGTGTGTGTGTGTGTGTGTGTGTGTGTGTGTGTCTGTGTCTGTGTGTCTGTGTGTCTGTGTGTGTGTCTGTGTGTGTGTCTGTGTGTGTGTCTGTGTGTGTGTCTGTGTGTGCGCGCACACATGCAACGGGCTAACACATGTATGCCACTATGCACATGTGGGAGTGAGTTCTCTTTCGCCATGAAGTTTCAAGGATGGAACTTAGACTGGCAAGCTTGGTGGCAGGCATCGTTACCCTCCAAGCCGCTACAAGTCCTGACTTGGGACTTACGTCCTGATAATGTTCAATCCCAGACACCTCTGCCAACTGTGAGCACATGCCTCAGTCCACCCACTGTCTCTCTGAAACAGTGTCTGTCAGATGAGAAAGTTGAAGTTGGTGTCCCTTCCATTTTCTTCTGGAAAACACCTGAGCATACGAGGTGTTCAGCCTGGGGCTCTAGGCTGAAATTGAGGCATATTGTCCAAGTCCTTACAATTTAAAAATATTTATTTATATCCATTGCATCATGTTATGAAAAAAATTTCAAATGTATATAAGCAACATCATGCCATAAATTCCCACTCAAAAATTTTCACCTTAAACAACGGTTCCCAACCTTCCTAATGCTGTGACCCCTCAACACAGTTCCTCATGCTGTGGTGATCCCTAACCATAAGATTACTTTCTTTGCTACTAACTGTCACTTTGCTACTACTATGAAACATAACGTGAAGTAGAATTATCTGGTTTCTTTGAACACTCAGTTGTGTCATGTGACATTTTTCTAGAAACTCTTCATGAGAGGATGTCTTGCAGAAGCAGACCCTTGGGAAGGTGTTTTGCTGAAAACAGACACATAATGCTTTTTGGAAGCTGCCTGGAAAAGGCGCATGTGATGTTTTGCTAGAGTGGACACTTGAGAGGAAAATGTGATGTTTAGAAAGGATATGAGTATAACCCAACACACAGCAGATGACTCTGTGACATTGGGTCACCTTGCCACCCTTTGCTGGTCTTCATTGACAATGCAGTAGCATTGGGGTCACCTTTCCTTCCTTGCTGATCATTGCTTGTCCTGGCTTCCACAGAGAGAAACACATCAGAGAACTTCTGGTGGTGTTCTAGCAGCTTCTTGTTACTTCCCCAGACTAGGGATGATTGGCAGAGCCTTGCTGTTTCTTCTGAATCAAACTGCTGTTGCTGGTTTGTGAATGGTGTTTGCAAGTGGATTGGGCCATTGCTGCTGATTGGTAGGAGTTGAACTGCTGATATCCTGACAGTGAAATTGGAATCACCCAAAAGAACTATTTCTAAACAGGTTGACACCCCCCTTTTTGCACTACTAGCCTTTCCTTTCTACTACTTCTGGTGGGTACTGGGCTATAAGGGAGGTTAAACCCTTTAAGAACCCTTATTAAAGGAAGTTGTGAAAAGTTTAAGCCTACAATAATGTAAATATCTGGTATGCAGGATATCTGATATGTGACCCCTAGAAAAGTCATGATGCACAAGCTGAGAACTATTGACCTAGTAGGTTACTATGCATAGTCTAGCTTGCTCACTTTAATTACTGTATTGCACCTCAGATATGATTTTAACACCTGTTGTCTCCTAAGAAAGTGAGCCGGATTTTTTTTAATACATAAAACTGTTGCAATAGTTTTCTTTTCCTTAAATGCACCATTGTTCTTGAGGACCAGAGTTACTGGCAACAGGGCTTCTGGAATAATGGACTACAGGCTGATCCTGCTTTGTAACTACTGAAGTGTAGAATAAACCCTGAGGAACGCTAATGGCTATCCAACTGAGTGCTTTTATCTTGTCTAGCTCGAATAATGAAGAATGGTCAGGCAACAGATTTTGGGCATCTCTTTTAAATGTGGTTCTAGCATTTTGTTTTCATTGTATTTTATTAAAAAGGTCACTTAGATTTTAAATTATGGGCTATTTAAAACTGGGTGGTTCTACACAGACATAGAATCTCCAACTAGACAGTGGGTGTGGTCTTAGCTCTGAAGGATTTTAATTCAGAGCATCTCACCTACCTGTAGTGGGTGAGTTTCCTCTCCCCCTGCCCCCTGCCCTTGCATGGCCTGGTTTTTAAATCTTTCTCCACGTGACAGTTGTGAAATGAAATTTTATTTTGACTAGCATTTCTGTTTGATAGTGAAGTCGAGCAGCTGTTTATATGGTTTTAGGTTCTCAGCTGCCTCAGTCCACAAGGGATGGGAACATTGAATACTTTACTTGCAGCTTGAATTTGAATGTCATAACTGGTAGAACTTGTTTTGAAGAGAAAAGCCCAGGAACAGCAAGCTTTGACTTGATGGGAGAGTCAGTAGCAGACTAGCGCTCAGACAGCTGCTTGACGGCTAACATGCTTGGAAACGCTGGTACTCTGGGTCTGAGTCAACCACTCAGTCATCGCCATTAAGACACTTCCGTAAAACAATTTCCACGGAGAGTTCTGGGCCTGTTACCCAGTTCTGATTATCTGATGCTTTTCCGTGCTAATGAGCTCAAGGACAAAGAGTGAGTGTGAATGCTCCCGTGAGCTTGTGATTCCCAGACCCCGACCTTTCATTCACTGAGCCTTTCCAGTTGGATGAAAGGAATCATCTGGGAAGGGCACCATGGACTTGGGTAGGATGGATTGAATAGCACCTTTAGAATCTATCTTCCAGTCAGCTAGAGAGCCCATGTTTCCATTGTTGACAGTTCCTGACAGCTTCCTACGGCATGATTAAATCAGAAGGACTTGGCATGGGCTGTCCCTCCCCTGGCATTTCATCTTACTCTCATTTTCGCCCAGACTAACACATAAAGTTGCTTGGAGAGCTTGGGTGTGTGGCAACCTGATTCACACACATTTGTTTCTTGCCTGGATGACTTTCCTATTCCCAGGGCACCTGCTCTTACCTCACACTCATAACTCAGCTTGTGAGTCTCCTCTCGAGGCTGTATGCTCCTCTAAATTAAAACTTTCTGTTGTTCCCCCACTTGGGAAACAAATTTTTACTCAAGGCACATAGCATTATTCAGAGAGCTATATATATTATTATACTTGTGTCAGTTGACTCATAGTTAGTTAACTGTGTAGTTCTGACCATAATATCCAACAAAGCAACTTATAGGAGAGGGTTTGATTTTAACTAATGACTTGCAGCTTATAGTACCTTTCTTACCACTACATCACATGGGTTCATTTGTGTCTTTAACCTGCAGATGAGCATTTTATTTTTATTCTGCCTAGAGCATTAATGATTCTGCCTAGAACCTTAAGGTGATGTTCCTTTGGTACATGTGTGTGTAAGCAATTGGGTTAGAAATATACCTAAAACTATACTTCTTGGGTCATTGAGACTTTTGGATTCAAATCCAATAGATACTGAGAATCTCCCAAAGTGATTATAGAATTAATATTCCCATGAGTAATCTTACTTTTATTTTTTTTCTCCCCTTTGAGCTGGGGTTTGCCAGCTACCAGAGTAACTGAGAAATGAGTTCTGGATTCAGGGAGAGACCCCAGTTCAAGGGAATGAGGCAGAGAGTGAATCATTATGTCTCCCTGGTAGATGATCCTGTTTGATCCTTCTCTTAATTTGATGAGACCTTCATGTGAATTCTGCTCACTAATGTTGACTCTATTCATCTACACATACAGTTTTACCTTTTGATTTTTCCTGTTATGTTCTTTTGAATCCCAATCAGGTTTCCATTCCTGTCAGGCTGAGAGAGAACAGCCTGTTTCTTCTCTCAAGTGGCAGCTATGCGTGGACTGGTTTATACACACTGTTGAAAGGGGGATAGGATTCCAGATAAACACCTTAGTTCATGTCCTTAGAAGTTTGAATGTTGATGTCTTAATCCCCAAGCTAGGAGGCGGAGCCATTGAGAAGTAATTAGACTAGGGAACAGGATCCTCTCATAAAGAGACCCCAGGGAGCCTTTTCCCCTTCGCCAAGGAAGGCACTGTAGAGGACACATCCATGAGCCAGAAAAGAGGCTTAGTCCAAACACTAAATCTTTTGGTACCTCGATCCTAGTCCTCCCGGTCTTCAGAACTATGGGAAATAAATGTGTATTATTTATAAGCCACCCAGTCTATGTTGTTATAACATCCTTAATGGACTAAGACAAATTACTCTTAATGGGCAAGGCTGAATGTGGAGTCATCAAAAGAGCTTAGATGAATGGAAAGACTGTGGCTGACCCTGAGTGCTCACACAGCCCATCTTTTTATCTGCAAGAGCTGAAGAATGTCTCTTAGATACTAAGAGATGCTAGGTGCCTCCCTCTCGGGGTTGGTACATGCTTGGCACGCTTTTGGCTTGGAGCCTTTGAATTTTCCTTCCTAGTCTTTAATTCCCTCGTCTATGTAACCTCAAGGCATGTACCAGAGATAGATATAGAACTCGCAGAATGATTCCTGGCTTACAATGTCTACTATATAAACAGGGAAAGAACACTGAGCGCTCAAGGACAGCTGCATGGAGAGCGGCTAGGATTCACTTGGGGAAAATTGATTGGTATGGGGGAAGGGTGAAGAAAGAGTTCCTGTATCAGTAAACCAAGACACAGAGCTGTCATGGCCAAGGCTTCTACATACATCACAGAGGCCAAGGTCCAGGTAGGAGGATAGTAAGTGGTGTGTAATTAAGTTAGAAAACTATCTTGACTCACAAAATAAATGGCCATTAAAGAATCTTGAACTTTTCATTGTGTTTCCTCCAAGCCTCTTAACTTAGTTCATTATTAGAATTTGAGTCCAAGGCACATACCAGGAGGTCGTTCTGCCCACAAGGAATGAGCAATGTTTGATTTATTGATGCTAAATTACTCCGAGTCTATGGTGAGACTACCCAGGTTCAAAACCCCCTCCTCACCTCCTGACTTTGGGGAAGACAGTTAGCTACTCTCCCTTCTGGATCCTTAACTGTAGAAAGGGCTGGTGGAGAGGCCTGGCTTACTGGATGGTTTTAAAGACCAAATGGAAGAAAAGATGATGAGGAAGTTCTTGCTATACCACTCATTACACAGCAAACATTAGCCATTAGTAGTTTATAAAACTCCTTACTTCTGTAATAGCCTCCCTTCATTAAAGATCAAAAACGCTTCCCTAAGGGACGAAACTTGTAAGCATGATGGTGCTTTTACCGACCTAGGATTACGTCACATCCTGCTCTGCCCAGACAGACATGAGCACTGCTTCTAAAATTTTGCTCAACCAAACAGCAACATGACAACGGCTGCCGACATCCATGTCCAGATGAGTTAAAACTTCATGAAGTCAGGAAAGCCTTACGTTTCTGGCCATTATTCTGCTTCTAAGTGCAGTTTTTCTGTTTAAGCTTTTCTTTCCTCCCAAAGCTTAGCTTTTCAAAGGATGACTAGAAGGCAGGCAGACGTGACAACTGTTCATTTTCTTGTCCTGTTTTGTACGCATCCAGTCTGTAGCTGGACATGCTGCACAGAAGCCAAGAGGTGGAGATGCAAGAATGGGTGAAAGTCACCAAGCGATGAGGGTTGTCAAGAGACTTCACAACTCTGGACTGGATTTTGCTTGTCTCTGGTGTGTCCTGGACAGTTGGACCTGACGAACAGATGGGTATCAGGACTGACATGATGCCATCACTCAAGAAAGTCACTTGACAAATCCCAATTTTGCAAAGAAATGCTGTAGTGAGCCATCAGAGTCACGACAGCAGCCTGGAAAGTATAACTATGCCCGGATCACCCTCCCACTGGATGTTCTCCATATCTAAGCTTAATGTTTTTAGCACATGCCTCTCAAGTCTATTTTCAGCTATATATAAAGGATTAATGAAAATAACTCCATCTCATATGATTAATGTCTCGGAAGTGTATTCCATTTGAGAATTAATAGGATATGTGAATAGCTTTAGAAAGAGCTCCAAAGGAGTCAGGCAAAGAAAATGAGATCACACATCTAAGTTTAACATTCGAATTTCTTTTATATTGCCATTGAACCTCAGTGATAAACCTCGGTCAGTGAATATTCATTTTAAAAGAAGTGGGTCCACGCCAGCAGCTTTTGCCTTACTGTGGGGGAAGAAAGAGTAGACAAGGATTTCAAGTCCTGGGCCAATGTGGATTTCATTACATGATGGCGTTCTCCCAGTGTGTACAACTGTCACCCCCCAACCTTTTAAAACTTCTTACAAGAGAAGGTGAAATGCTACTTACTAAAAAGACAATTATAAAAGCAAAGTAAAATCAAATCAATAATTTACAAACCATTAAGACAGGCGGAGATGAATCAATAGTGGCGTGAGACAGGGAGACAATAAAATTCTAAGCAGTTGTTGCTGTTTCAAGATTACCATATGAATATATACATCTACATGTATATATACTTCTTGTTGACTTGAAGTGGAGCTATAGAAGTTTGCCTATTGCAAAAGTATATGAGGATTTTACAACTAAGTCTAGAGATTGTCTATCATATATCAGGAACTGTATGTTTTCTAAAGCTTTAAGAGCACATTATTATTATACTCAAACATGATTAGTGGTTATTTGAGTGAGTGCAGACAGGGTTGCATAAAAACAACAGATGCGAGAACTCCTAGATAGACTCACTAATTGCAGAGGCTGGGGATTTGGAGTGAGAGGTCCAAAATACCCCAGAAGCAGGTGTTCTAGGCATTCCTGTGGCTTGCGTGGGCCTTGGAGGTATTTGATGTGGTAGACAGCAGCTTGCTTGAACACAGGGCTGAATAAGACAGTTGGCAAGAGGATTAGTAGCTGTGGGAGTTGCAGATTAGAGAATGAGGAAGAGATGATTCAAGCCCCATGTGGGGCCACCTCAGGCAATGTTAGTTCCTGGCTATTTATTTTTTAATTTTTTGTTTTTAATTTAAAAGATTTTACAGCCAAACATGGTGGTACAGACTGGTGCATCTACATAGTTATCCACAATATAGATTACAGTCCAGACGGGGCTGCATAGTGAGACCAGGTCTCAAGTAATTAATTAAATATTTCTAAACGAAAGCAGGCAGCTACTCGTCAATTTCAGCCATATGTTCTTTTGCACTACCTACATTACAGAATTTTAATGATGCATGAAATAACTCTCCTCTCTAATTTATTTTCTTTTCCTTCCAACCTTCTTTTCTCACTCCTGTCTTCATTCTATTTTAGCTCTCTCCTTTTATCCCTTCTCTCTGTCTTCTTGTTTCCCCTTTCTCTGTTCCTTTATCCTACCTTTAATGTCTCTTCTTTGTCTACTGAATGCTACCTACCCTTCTTCCTTTCTCCCTTTTTTTCTAATTCAATTTTTTTTCTCTTATTGAATATGAGCTCCCAGGGATTAAACCACCATCCCAAGAGTACATAGGGAGGGACCCATGGCTCCAGCTGCATGTGTAGCAGAGGATGGCCTTGTTGGGCATCAATGGGAGGAGAAGCCCTTGTGTCCTGTCAAGGCTCGATGCCCCAGTGTAGGGGAATATCAGGGAGGGGGTGGGGGCTAGAGGGAGTGGGTGGGTGGGTAAGAGAGCACCTTCACAGAAGCAGAGGGATGAGATAGGAGGTTTCCAGAGGGGAAAGAGGGAAAGGGGATAACATTTAAGATGTAAATAAAAATATCCAATAGTTTCTGTCTTTTAAGACCCTCTGCCTGCTGCTGCTCCTCCTCCTCCTTCTCCTGCTGCTCCTCCTTCTCTTCCTCTTCCTCTTCTTCTTCCTCCTCTTCCTCTTCCTCCTCCTCCTCCTTGTCTGCTGCTGAAAGTGAGATTTATGAGAAGAAACTGAATCCCAGCATTTTCCATGCTAAAATCATACATCAGATAATTGACGAGTGAAATGAATGAATGAATGAATGAATGAATGAATGAAGAATGACTCTCCAAGGTGTCTTCAGTTTGTATCATTTTCTGTTGATGATCTCTTTCCTTAGTGGCATTGGCCATGTGCTAGAAGCACCCAAGTTCCTGGTTACCAAGATCTGTGAGTTAGTAGTATGCTAGCCATGACTAATTCTCTGTGCCTCATTAACTAGCTAATATGATCACTGTACCACATAACAAAATTCTCTAACCTAGACAAAATCTATTTTGAGATTTTTGTGTTAAAGCCATACATAGAACATCCATCTCTAACAATATAGAAAATTATATTTCACATTTTGAAACACCTAGAAATGCTGAATAAATTAGGCCAAACATACCTTTAAGCTTAATGTGCAAGTATCATAAAATATAGTCCTGCAAGGAACTCTTAAATAATGCTGTTTTCTGTGGTCGAGAGATTCTTGACGAAATCATCTACTGAGAGAGAAGAAGCAGGCACTCTGCTTAGCTCTTTTTGGCTTCTAAGGGAGGAAAACATCTCCCACCATAATCCATAATCATGACGTTCCTTGGCATGAACTTGGGGTTTATCTCCCAGAACTCAAAACACTTAGTCTGAATAACTGACATATTAATGAACTAATGGACTCTTACCCTTGGGCTGTTTGGCAAAGGCAAACGTTAATCTTTTCTAAAGGAGCACAACCTAATCCAGGACTCACAGGAGCCTCACAGGCAGAGGCTTAGACACAGGCTTATAATCCAAGTCTATGCAACATTCAACACACACACACACACACACACACACACACACACACACACCACACACCACACACCACAAAACAAAAACATCAGATTGGCAGTATGAATGAATGAGAACCTAGGAATTTCAGTTCAGTCAGGTATCTACTTGACTATTCTAAAATGAACACATAAAACAGTAAAAATTAGGAAAAATAAAACTGCAGAAAATGAGTCAATACAATGCTGATAAATAAAACATGCATTCATGGACACTCAACAGATACATAAGAAGGAACGAGATGAACATTAGCTAACTAAAAGATTATTCACAGAGATAAGGAGATGGGAAGGGTGTCTAATAGATGCTCCAGACGGATAATATAAGGATTTGGCAATATTTGAAAATATTATGACTAAAAACTTTTTTAAATGTTTGATTTACCATATTCAGAAAGTCAAAAAGTACTAAATAATATAAGTATAAGGGCAAATCTGTATATACATGGTGCAGGAAACAAGTCCAAGATCTTAAATGAATTTTTGAGAAATGCATACATCAATACACTGTATTTCCACCATTTCCACCCATCCTTCCGCCCTCTAATTCCTCCTACGTCTCCTTCCACTCCCTCTCAAGTTCATGACCTAGTGTGTGTGTGTGTGTGTGTGTGTGTGTGTGTGTTGTGTATGTGTATATAGTCTCCTTCAAGTCTTGTCATGTTCTTTGAGCAAATGGCCTACTTCTGCTATTTTCGAGTCCTGATATTCTATTTTCTACTTGATCTATTTTATTGTTTAGGCTTTTGCCCAAGTTTTCTAATTGGTTTGTTGAATTTCAGCTTGATATCTCTTTGCTGAATTCATTTTTCAAACCCTGAATTGTTTTTCTTAATTTCATTCAGCCTTTTGTGGTTTGTGGTCCTCAGATTTCAATCAGGAGTGTGTTCCCATTCTCTTGACCTCCATTCTGGTTCTTGTTCATGGCTTCTTGGCCTCATGTCCTCTTCATCCTTGATTTCATTGGTCATGTTTAAAATTGTTCTTTAACTTCTTTCTTCTGAGGCTTACCTAGTTAATTCTCATTAATAACATTTCTATGGAGACTAGTGGCTTGTGGTAACGTATATACTGTCTTGTTAATTCTCATCAATAACATTTCTACAGGTACTGGAGATTGGTGGTATCGGTATGTACTGTCTTGTCCTTACAGATTATTCAATGAGTATGCACACAGGTGTCTCCAGACAAAACAAAACTCTTAAGAAACAACAGCCAGATTACCCAAAACAAGCAACAATGTCCTACACAGAGAATGAGAAGACAGTGTGCCAATATTTTCAAGATACTTAGAAAAGATAGTTGACCTAAGTTTTCTGCTCATGTAAGCTATTGTCCAATAATAGTAATGAAGTGTGCTGCATCAGGCTCTATGAATGGCTGCAATTTAGACTATGAAACTAGCTCAGGAGACAAAGGAGAGCTTCAAAAAAATGTGAAATAAGCAAGCACTTAGCAGATAGAGTCAGCAAGATGGCTACCGCTACTCACATCATTAGACGTGAGTTCAGTTCCTGGATTCCACAAGGTCACAGGGGGAGCAAACTTCTGAGAGCTGTCTTCTAGCCTGTAAAAGCACAGACCACATGTGCAGATGTGCACTTGCACACAAACATACATACACAATCTAAAGTAAATAGAGAAGAAAAGCATGATGTAGGTGATTATAAACGGGATTGGTTATGTGAGATAACCTAGTAACAAGGACTAATTTATGGTGGTAGAACGAGAAATATTTAGAATGCGACAGTAGCTGTAATTGTTGGCTTAGAGCGTTATGACAGTTTTTCTATTGTTCTGGAGGTAAATAAAGACATCTGTTGACTCTACAATTTGAGTCACGTGTGTGTAATTACATTGTGAATATTACCACTAATGGAAGTGAAATGCCTAATTTTTAAATTTTTTTTTTACTTAATCACTTTACATCCCACTCCCTGCCCCCCTCCTGGTTACCCCCTCTCACAATGATAAACTGCTCTTTAAGAAAAAAAAATCTGTGGTCTGGTGCAGTTCACAACATGACCCACGGCAGGAGAGTTGCACTATGACCAGCTTTGTGAAAGCTGTGTCTCCTCCAGAGGTTCCTCCTCTCTGGTCTCAGTCACCCTGGATAAATCTGTCTCTGAGCACAGCTTCTTCAACTCTGACGTATGGAATCGTGAAACGTTGCAAATGTAAAAAGGTTTCTGTCTGCGCAGTGAGTAATGCTCCACACAAAGCCAGACACATTAGCAACCTCTGTCCACGATTGTAGTGCTGCTTTGTGAAACCCCACCCCATTAGTGGTTCTTAGAAAGAACAGGGTCAAGGTCTCCAGGAGAAAGTCAATCCATCCTAAGGTCTTCTGAGACTCATCTTCATCCCCACAACAAGCTTCATGGGATCCCATTGGGAAGCAAAGCCTGACTTCAAAAATCCCTTGTCACAGTTGTGTTGCAAAAACTGGATATTTACCAATGAAAGAAGGAAGCTTGATCTTACCTCTCATCTTGAACAAAACTCAACTGCAAGTGGATCACACACCTTGATGTTAGACCCCAAACTCTGAAACCTTTAGAGGAATGTAGACAGTATGCTATGAGATATGGGCATAGGTACAAACTTTCTGAATGGGATTCCTGCTGCTCAGGTTGTAAGACTAACAAATTAGCAAGTGGGATCCCAGGAAACTAAGTGGCTTCTGCGATGTAAAGGAAAGTGATAGTCAGTAAAAAGATAGCCTACAGAACAGGGGGAAAAGCTTTGACATATAATATTTTATATATATAATATATATTTAAACAAAGCGCTTAAAAAACAGAACATCAAGGGTGCAAGCAACCAAACTGAGAAGCAGATGACGGAACTGAACAGGAGTTCTCAAGAGGAGGAATACAAACAACTAATAAATTCTTTAAAGTGTGTTCAACATCTGTAGCTATTGGGGAAATTCAGATTAAGACTGAGATTTCACCTCATTCCAGTCGGAAGGGTGTTATCAGGAACAAATGACTACAAATGGTAGGGTTGTCGGGAAAGGAACCATTTGTCCACTCTTGGTGGGAGTACAAAGTGTTGCAGCCACCATTGGTAATGAGTGTGGGGGTTTCTCGCAAAAGCTAAAAGTAGAATTTCCATATGACATAGCTATACTGTTCCTGGGCATAAAGCCAAAGGATTTAATACCCTTCAACAGAGAGATACCTTTGCTTCTAAGCTCATTGTGGCTCTATTCAAAACAGGAAATAGAACTCAACATGTGTGTCAAGCGATGGATGGATAATGAAAAGGTGGTATATACAAAGAATAAGATTATGGTCTGTGGCAAAGAAGAATTACACCATGAACAGTTCAGGAAAAGGAAACGATCTGAAAAACATAGTAAAGGAACTATGTCCAGCAAGACAAATGACACGTCCTCTCTTATATGTGGATCCTAGCCATGAATTTTAGAATAGTGTGCTTAGCACTGAGTGCTTGCAAAGGCCCAAAAGACAGAAAGGAGTCATTAGCCAAAGGGAGAGGGGATAGTAGAACACATTGGGCATGGAGGTGCAGTGGGGGGGATGCTGGGAGGTAGGAAAATCTAAGGAGGGTTTGGAGGAGAGGGAAAGGGATGGGGTGGTGGGAAGTATAGGGGAGTCACAGAGAAACTTACTCCTTCATAAGCTTATCAAAATATATAATCTAAAACTTTTTATTGGAAGTGCCTTCTACAGATGAATAGTGCTTCTCCCAGAGGCGATGGATTCTTAATAAAAATCCCAGGGTCAGGTGTGGACCACTTCCCCACACGCTGTTAACCATGGTGAACTCAGAGATCCTGCAAATGATACAAACCATTACTATGTTCTTCATTGTCCCCTAGAACTTTGTGGTAAGAGCCTGCTGCTAAAGGCATCTCACACACTGACCACAGTGCATGCAAGAATCAAGCTAGAGTTGAGGTAGAAGCTCGTTTATAGCGCTAGAGGTGCTGGAGAGGCTCTGGAGGAGAGAACTCACACTGATTCTCACAGAGCTATGAATTCTGCAAGCTACAATAACGATCTGTGAGGAAGTATGTCCCCTCTACTACAATAGTGGCATGACTTATGGGGGTAACCAGCCCCCCTTCTGCTTGAATTGGATGATCACTCTACAGAGGGTAATTTATGTGCTTCTGTAGACCTGGTCAAAAGCCTCTGGCTAGAGAAGTCAAAGGCACTCAGGGACAACTGCCACTACTGCTTTGCTAAATGGTCATGCTGTCAAACGGTCTTCTAAATACTCACAGATTACTGCCACCCTCAGCCTTCATCTGGGAAGCTTCTTACTGGTTGCAGCACACAATTAATTTAGAATCCCTTAACAGGACAAGGTGCTGAGAGTAAATGATGACACAACTATATTGCCCCTCCCAGGCTCAGAATGAGATGTCCCCATAATGAGATGGGGACAGAAAGAGTAAGGGCCAGGGGATGAAGAACTGTGCAGTAAAAAAAAAAGTCTCCTTGACTGGCACAGCTGTGGAACCCGTGCTTCCATTGCCACTGTGGTCACCTGCACAAGGTCTGCACACAGTGGGGTCCATCTGTGTTTTTTTTTTAAACATTAAGTAGTTACAGGACAAAATTAACCAGACACAAATGTTATCTAATTCAGTGACCTTCAACTCAGCTAGAGCGCACATTCAGAGCGGAAGCTGTGGAACCTCACATTACAATGTAAACTTTCAGTATCAAATATATTTTTGCACTTTTGCACCTCCACAGAATGAAAATCCACGACAGCATTATAGTTAGAAAAACAATTAGTTC
The DNA here is from genome assembly GCF_021556685.1 of Rattus norvegicus. Classification (NCBI taxonomy): domain Eukaryota; kingdom Metazoa; phylum Chordata; class Mammalia; order Rodentia; family Muridae; genus Rattus; species Rattus norvegicus. The sequence goes on from NC_141541.1 coordinate 86,149,950, forward strand.
TATATCCTGTTTCAGGAATCCCGTCCGTCGCCTGCATTCACTCCTACCTCA